>NW_028292872.1:0-39016 GCF_964252035.2 Podarcis erhardii | reverse complement strand
CAACTGAAGACAAACGTTCTCCAGCGGTTGCCGATGCAATTCAGGAATTTCTACTCTGCAACAGAAACATGCAGCAGAACCACCAGCACATATTTCACATATGTGGATAGCGCTCTTTTAAAAATGAAACGCTTCTCGAACTCATCTTGTTTTCTGTGTGAACTGTTAGTCCTTCACTGTCTCCCTTGTCTAGCACATTCTTCACTTCGATATCGCTGAACTGTTGCCGATTTCACCCTCGCAAAACAAAATAACTCTCAATCATTCTCTTTATACATTTGTAGGTAAAGTAGATTCTGCATATGTATATCCCTACAAAAACAATATGTACAGTGGTATACATATAGTAGGGTAATTGCACAGATATAAGACGGCCACTCGCGCATCCTTGAATTTCCTTTCTCTCATGGAAAACATGCATGAACACTAAAATGTGAAGCCTTTGATCTGAAAACTTGGAGTGGGCATATACAGCAGAATCACCTGATGGAGAAGAACACATTTGCAGATGAACACACACATATTTACTTGAATTCACTGAAGCACCTACTACTGTGAACCACTTAGAACACAAAGCGTGTGTACAGCAAAACACCAAGTAGCCATGCCTGCATCCATAGTACACAGGAAAAACGAATCAACTACACACATATACATATATATATATGTGTAGACGTATACTAATTTGACTGACGTTGAATTGAGACGACACCTATCACTACTTTGAGGGTATTTGACTACTCATGCATTTCGCCGAAAGACGCTTCAAGCGCAGTGAAGGAACAACAGATGCGCTTGTTGTTGCCAAAGTGCCCTTTCCCATGAAAACCTTACAGTTTCAGACAACTCAAAAAACCACAATCTCGCATATATATACATATATTTGTATATGTTTATGTATGAAATGTAAAGATGACTTGCAAAATTCATACAATGCTATCAGACAGAAATTGCAACGGCGTTTGAGAGCGAAAGTCGTTGGGTCATTGAGTCCTCGGCTGAGTGAGAAATGATTCGGAATTTGTTAACTCGTCAGTGGTCTAAAGTAGAGTTTTCTGATTACTACATATCGTGCAGCACAGCAAACCTACTTCACCCAGAGTAAACAATAGCAGAAGATCGAGCAAAGTGCTGGATTGGGCTTTCGCTGCACCCACTTTTGTGCAGAAAACGAGGGAGAAAATACGCCAAAGTTATGGGGACATTCGAACAACAAACACCACACAGACATACAAAGGGTTAGTTACTAACAGAATTTTGCGACGACAAGAAAGAAGGGCTCTTTTTTTTTTTTTTTTGAAGTCGGCAGGAACAGGTTGCTGCTTGCAGAGATCGTAGAAAAGCACTTGCCTTTTCATCAAGGAGTCGAAAACGCGTTTTTCATATAGACGAAAACACTCGCCTGCAGCAACGCGACCGGCCCTGCCCGCTCTTTGCTCAGCACTTGACTGACTGATAATTTCTTCTTCTAATTGACTCAACCGTTTGTGTGAATCGTAGTGCATTTGTTTGTGCAGTCCCGTATCGATCACGAAAGAAACATCCTGCAGACGAGTCAACAAAAAGCAGACAAAAAGAGAGCACTGGAGTAGTAATTCTGCATATTTCAATGTTTGGTAAGTAGACGAGTCAACAAAGCAGACAAAAAGAGAGCACTGGAGTAGTAATTCTGCATATTTCAATGTTTGGTAAGTAGACGAGTCAACAAAGCAGACAAAAAGAGAGCACTGGAGTAGTAATTCTGCATATTTCAATGTTTGGTAAGTCTCTCTTTGTTGAGAAGTAGTCTTTTTGGAAGATCTGCAAAAAGCGACCAGTTGCAGCTTGAAAAAAACAGCAAAAAAGGGCTCTGCACTTCACAGCTGCAACCGCAGCAAACAGCACCAGCAAAAAAAGGTCCGGAAACTTGAGCAGGCAAAAAAAAGCAGCATTTGCACGTGAAAATCAAACAAACGCAACTCTGCGAGACGAACAAGGCAACTTCGCAGTCTCCAACAACCACACAAAGGCTGAAAACACACCGAAACATTATTTATATTTCAGTTGACGAATTAGCGGGTTCAACGAAGGAAAACTTCACCAAAACAGACAGTGATGGGTCTACTACTGCAGTCGCTCAAAGACAAGGCACTGTCCAGCAAGCAGACGAAGCAGAGCGACAGCAAAATGTGCGTGTTTTGCGGTTTTAAACGATTCGATCAAACATGTAAATACTTTGCAAAGTTGCGCAGAAATCTACTGCGCGCGTCTCACTAGGCATCACCAACATGTCAATACGGGGTCATATACGGACACATACACACGCGTTAAAAGGAACCTCCATCTACCTAAAGCTCCGAGAAATTTCAACAGCAATTTTCAATGCACAGCTGTGCAAAAAACAGCAAATTTATGGAGACAGTTGTGTGATACAGCAGACTTGGCCAGAATCTCACTGACACTCTAAAAACAAATGATTCTCCACTTCCATCACATTTCCACGTGCATGCAGAAGATCGTTTGAAAGGAAAGTTTCAGGTGCTGCAAGTGACTAGACAAAGCCAAAAACTGCAGCTAAGTACAAAGCATAGTCCATTGTGAACACCCCCCACAACGTAATAACGCAAAGTTGGTTTGAAGAAAAGTTGGTGCAACAAAGCAACAACTGCAGCAACAAAAACATACCGGTATAGTGAGAGATGTTTCTGCAATATTTGTAGCAACCACTACTTTGCGCTGTCCGCGAGGAGCTGGCTTGAACACCTGTGCAAGTGAAAATTTGCATGTCAACACAGCAACGAAAAGAAAAACTTTGACAATTTCCTGACGCTAATGAGAGAGCGGAAGAGGCCCAGCTGGGGAGGACGGAGACGCAAGGCGAAAAACAAACGAATCTACACGTGAAAATCACTGATTGAGACGGACAATCAAACCCACCAGATATATACAAACTGTATGTAAACAAGTGTGAACTTGCACACACACTTTGTCGACTAATGTCTGTGCGCTGAAACGAAAGACTGCAGCTTCTTAACGAACGTATTCTGAGTCAAGCAGTGAGAGAAAAGCAGCACCAGCAGCGCAGGAAAATAATCGCAGATTCGAGTAGCGAAGTTCCTGCCAGAGAAAGCCGTGCAAAAAAGCTGTGAGCAGTGTATCTTTTTGTGCGCCACGATAAACAACTTGTATCAGCCAATGCTTTGTTGGCACGGAAACGCATGCAGATCTGCTCTAACAACAAACGAGAGAACTTTCCACGCGGGGCTACACCCTGAATCCATCGAGTAACGTATAACCAACCAGTTTCTAATTCACATACATATATATACGTTTAAATGGAGAGATGAGTACATCTAGAGGAGTACATCTCTCGCTTCGCAAAGACACATCTCAGAAGAAGAAGCCGCTCTTTGTGCGACAGCACATATTGGAGATGAAGGAGTTCTACACTCGAAAAACTCCAACATAGTGATGCAAATAGAGACCACAAAAAACCAGTAGAGCCCCCCTTTTTGATACTGACTTGCTCCACGAACCTGCTGCTGCTGCCTGGGCTGAAGCGAGGCGTGACAAGGCAGCACCCAAAGCGAAAGCTGCAGCTCTTCACACGCTCTGCAAATGGCAGCCACTTCTCCAACTCCACTCGTGAAGATTAAAATGGCTCCGCCATTTTCACCCACAGCTGCTCGAGCGTCACTCGTTTTTGCTGCATGCGCGGACGACTGCAGCGGTCTGTTGAAGTGGAGATACTGCACAAGTTCAGCGACGAAGCGGGGCAACTGTCGCGGAGCAAACATCAAGACTGGAGTGGACGAACTTTTCCCACTTTTGACCTCGTTGCTAACGTTTCTGTGGGCTGCTTTCCAGCAGCCTTGTTCTGCTCCAACAGACGACGAGGACGCCGCAGAAAACAATTTCACATCGCCAGCAGCACGAGCGAGAGAGTCGACGCTCTTCGTGAAACTCCTGTCAAAAGCGCTGCTGCTGTTGTTGTCGTAGACACTACTACTAGTGCGACTGCTGTCGCAGTTGTTGTTGCCAGTTTTGCTTTCTTGCCCTTCTTCGAGACTCTTGAGCCCCAGCATTCGACGCACTGCATCGGCGTAGAAAATTTGCACTGGAAACACACGCCCTGGCACACACAAAGTCACCACTCCACCAGAACTCGAGTGCTTTGGTTGAGTTCTCTTTCTCCTATTACTACTACTACTGCTAAGAGAGCTCTTTTCCTCTTGTTTTCGTTCACTGAGCGAACTCGGTGCGACTACTCCTCGACTCAAGAAAGCAGTAGAAGCGCAACAACGCGCTTGCACTGCTTCAGGCTGGAAATAGGCCCCCAACTCCTTCACTGAAATACTTGCACTCATCAACACCAGCTTCACCTGCATCAAAATACACAATACACATGAAGACATTTTGCACACACACACACACACGAATACCCTGTAAGTGTGCACATATACATATACATTATATACATATATATATATATATATATGTATGTGTATGGCAGGTGGTGTTTCTTATGTGAGAAACGTGTACTTTCGTATGTTCGCGAAAACCTAGACAGAATTTGTATGTGATTGCTTGTTAGTGCACTTCACATAGTAAAGGGAGTTGGGGCTTTCAAGCAACAGCCGCACAAGAAAACCGAAAGATGTTTGTTGCAGAATAGCCCGGAAGTCGAAGCGCCACTGGGTCTGCAGTTGCAGGAGCAAAGAAATCTGAACCAGTTACACTACAGTTACACAGAAATCAGTTTTTACAACTTCAGTAACACAAAGAATCTTTTCATTCGTACAGAACTGCTGGCAAGTCAGACGCACAGCAGGACATGCAAAAAGTTGTTTCTTCTCCCGAGAAAGCTCGTACATGGGGGTGTACGTACACACCGCGAAGGCGCGTTTGTGCAGAAAGAAAAGGAGCCAAAAAAGGAAACGAAGTCCCACATCATCGAAACCACGAAAGGAAATGCTCGCTTTTTCTGGAGCGGAACTGAAAACAGTGAAAGAGTGACGCCATTCGACCTGTTGAAAACTTTCAGTGACCATTCTACTCGCGCAAAAAGCTTATGTATACATATACATATATATCAATACAGTGTGACATGTATTGTAGATAGCTAATAAAAGAACTTGTTTTATGTCATATACACATACTATATATATTATGTGTATGTTGGATTGTAGACGAGAGACTGACTGTAGCAAAGCAGCAACAGAGCAGTATTTTCGTTGGTTTTGAAGGGAGTAGCATAACTGAATCGGTAGAATTGGCTACTATTGGCTGCAGAAGCAACTGAAGGGTGAAAACAAAGGAAACTTCACTAGCCACACCCTCAAGAGACACCAACAAGCACAGCACAGTGGAAACCAACTTGCCTGTTTATTGATTAGCAGCAACTTGGATAAAACGAGCAGAAGCAAGTCAACTTCAGTGGAGCGTTCATGCACTTCGTCGACGCAGACTACTGAAACGTCTCGCAGCTCCCTGCATACAAACAATGCACTTCACTTCAGAGAGCAGCAGTGCATGCAGCAGCACCCACTGGAATACGACAAAAGCACCAAAAAAGTAGCAACAATGGAAAGCAGCAGAACCAACAAAAAGCACCCCACACACAAACAGTGCATACAGCAGCCTAAAAAAAAGCAGGAGTAGTCAAAAAAACAGCTGCAGCAGCCCACACACACACAACCCAGCAGCAGAGGCAGCACCAAAATAACCTTCTGCTGAAGCAGCCTATATTATGCATATCCTGCAAATTCGCATGATAAACCTAGCGCGGCGACTGTCGAGCCCAGCAGAGCTTACAAATCGAATAAAAAGGGTCACAGTCAAGCTCTGCTGCTTTTGGAGTAACACGCGATATGAGGCAAACATCACCAGTGCTGGTCTAAAACAGAGAGAGAGACAAGAAATGCTGGAGTTTTCCAGCACCATTATTCTACGAACGAAGGCGTATCTAAAACACAGCCCCCCTTTGCGATCTCACAAAGCTGCAAAAAATTTCCATCAAATTTCGCAGATGCAACAGCTCCAGCAGACGCGACAGAAACTGACGAAAAAAACTCATATATATCGCGACTGACAGAGGTGCGCATCCTTCTATATACGTGGATATAATTAGACATATTAAATACATGTTCGATCCGTTCATGAGAGGAGCTTGCGTCAAACTTTTTTCACACGCAGCTCAACGTTCGACTTCAAAGCTGACTTCCTCTGATTGAGCTTCAATGAATATATATATATATGTAAATGTATCGTTCGATTTTCGATTATTTGCAGTGAGAGAAGAGGAGCAGCACACAATGCGCAATCAGTAGCAGCGAAGAACCATGCACCGTAAAAGCAACGAACTCAAAAAGGACTCCGAAGAAGTAGTCAGCCACTTTTTAGTTCTCGTTCTTTATTTGCGTATGCCACTTTATACAGAAGTGAGAACACCATCAGCAAAAAACAGAAGACGAACTGCGTAACTGTGAAAGTTGTACATACATATATATATATATGTACGCTTTTGTAAATGCGCCTTTTTTTCGTATTGATGCCTGTGCAAATACATAGACACACAGTCGGTTCTAGGCTGAACAAAAGAGAGATTCTTCTTTGTCCGACAATATCGATTTCAGTGTAAGCGAAGCACATCCAAATGTGCACTATAAAGGTGCGCGTTTTTTACATACATATGAGTAGTTTGAGTTCTTGAAGAAGTGGTTCTTCGTCTCTGAATGACGGGAGCCTAGTATCACTGAACACACAGGAGGGCTGTGCTAGTCGCCTCTACACTACACACACAGACAAGATTTACAGATATGTACAAGATGCATGCATGTGTAGCTGCCCCTTTAGATCAGGCAGCTATGATTCCTACAGCCAGGGTCTGACGCCTACAAGGGGAAAAAAAAAGAAATATGCATGCAAGAGCGTTGTGAGCACATCAAAGAAGAAAGAGCAGAGGGCGAGAAATCAAACAGCGGGCAACAAGAAATGAGTCCTCTCAAAGAAGAGGTTTTCGCACGAAATCGCAAATCTCCTAACACATGTGTAGGAAAGATACTACGAGCTGACGACGTGTAATAATGGTGAAAAATCTTGGAGATTCTTCTATAGTATACCTGTCAGCAAGAAGTCTTCGAAGAAGAACGCCGTGAGTGCAGAACAACAAGCGCGTATTGCTAGAAACAGCGCTTTGCAAACGCACTTGATAGCCCACCACATCTCCGAGCGAATTTTCCATTTCAGCAGCGACGCGAGTGGCTACTGACATTGCTGCTAAACGACGAGGCTGACTGCAAATGAGGAAAAAAGACTTGCTGTCGTCTCCACTGTTTGTTGTTGGCGACTGTAGTAGGCGTTGTTGCTGTTTCTGCGTTTCTTGCGCAGCAGCTTCGAGAAGAATGCGCGGCACTTGCGTGGTTTTGCCTGATCTGCGAGGTGAAGCAAAGCAGCAGCAAAAAAATAAGAAAAGGTGCAAAATGGTGCATTTGCACGAAAAAGCCACCAAGAAACACGCACGCAAGTGCCTGAAAAATTTGTGCCGAAGGTTTTTTCAAACAGGTAGAAACTTCACACTGCCTGCACTTTTTGCAAACCAAGTAAGTTCATCAGGTACAGCAGAATATGCAGAAGCAGCCAAACGTTGTTGCTCACAAAAACAGCGAAAATCCATCTCCCCATCCTCTCACCCACTCCAACAAACACACACACATACAAAAAAGTAACATATATGTATGTGTGTGTGTGTAACATATATTCAAACATACATATTGAACAGGTGTGTGCATTATTTAAAGCGCAGCAACTCGAGATAGTACACATGCACAACAACAACACTCACATGCACACATTTAACAACACACATTGGCACTCAAGTGAGGAAGTCTGACCCCGTTTCTCCTTGAAGAACGAGGACTTGTTTTTCTTCCTGATGGGCCCACATGAAGCTGCTGAGTGCGTCTTCGTGTTCGCGAATAGGCAGAGCTCTAGCAGTAGCCGAAGAAAGGGCGTTTTTTCCGCGCAAGATTTTCGCGCAGATTTCCTGCGTCAGTGGAAAACGGCGTTTCCGTGCGTGTTCATTCTTGTCGAGTTTTTCGTCTCGCTGAAACTGCTGCATGCATGGCTGCTTCTTCTTCTCCTCGTGTTTCGACGGGGTTTGTGGGGGGGCTGCTGAGCCCAGTGAAGAAGCCGAGCCGTGCATGCACGAAGAACGTCCGTAAGAGACAGCGATTTCTGCCTCCTCTTTCGCTTCTTTTTCAGGGAAGTCGCTGACTCGCAGTTTGCGCCAGTTTCGAACCAGCGCTTCGACCCAGCTGCTTCGTCGAGGAAAAGACGAGTGGAAGTTGCTGGCTGCTTTGTGGCCACCATTACCAGCAGCAGCAGACGAAGAGCAGCACTCAAAAGAAGGGCCCGAAACAGCTGAAACTGCTTTTTCTCCTCTCTCTGCATCGACTGCCCCTGCTTTTTTTCGGCCAGCTGCTGCGCCTGCAGCAGACTGGAGACTTTCAGGGGCAAAAAGAGCGCAGAAAACGGCGTGCAGTTGGTGCGGAGACTGCAGCAAACTCACAGTCTCCAACAGCGAGCAGAAATCTTCCTCAGCGAGGCCCCCCCCAGGAACGTGGCGCTGCTGTAGACGGAGCAAAGCAGCTGCCGCCACTTCGTCTGCAGTGTTGCGAGGTTCTTCTCTCTCTGCACACTCAACACCACCACTCTCTCTCACACAAGAAAAGAGTTTTTGCACAGCTTGTAGTTGGTTTGTTCTCTTTTCGCTGCTTTTTTCGAAATGCGGGTTTTTTCCCCGCAGAAATCCACACAAAAGGAGTCTCTCTAGCGACGAAACACCAGAAAAAACGCAAGGAAGTCTCCTCTGTGTGTGTGCGCACACAGGGTGTATCTACACACGACAAAACACTTGGTGTAAGCAGTGCAGGCAATTTGCCTCCTTGAAGTGAAAAAAAACGCACCTGCGACTTCGCCTTTCTTCGTCGCAGCAGCGCGCCAGCAACTCGCAGCCCGTTGGGCGACGAAATGGTGCAAAGCGAGCGAGACGCAAAGCGAGAGAAAAGACAAAGCAACAAACGAACAATCACGCTCAACTCCGTTTCCCTCTCTATGTGGTGGAGGTGGAGACTCGAACTGCACCCACAGCAGTGGTGCATGCAGTGGATACGCACAGAAACGCGCAGCAGCGGGAGAAGCGAACAGCGAAAGTTTCGCAGTCAAAAACAAAGGCGCTGCTTCTTTTTTTCTCTCAAAACGCGACGATCTCAGCAGTTCAGCCAACAACGCAGAGACGTCTACGTGCTCCACTGGGAGTTGTGCGTAGAATCCTGTGGCTAAACTGGGGTCGGAGTCAGACTTTGACGAAGAAGAAGAAGCAGTGGGTGCATGCAGCAGCACGAAACTCGCTTCTGGAAGCACGCTCTCCACTGCTTGCTGCTCTTCAAGCACCAGCTGCACACTCAAGCGAAACACACGAACAGCCACATAGAACTACTAGAAGCACGTAGTGGTGGTAATGGTGGTGGTTTCGTGTCTTCTTTTCACTCAAAACAACACAGCACTGCTGCTCACACAAAGAGAATCCCACCAGGAAAAGGTTACACAGTGGAGAAGAGCAGTTCTGTCACATTAGGCGTCGCCAAATTGGGTAAAGGCAGAGAACTCAGCCACCACCGTCTTTTTGAGACAAAGAAAGTTTGCATGCGTGAAAAGAAGTCACTTTTTTTCAAACGGAAAATGCCACTACTCCACTGGGTGGAAGGGGGGAGGCACACATTCATAAAGTCGGAAACACGTGGAAGAAAGAGACAACAACAACTGTGAACATATAGGGTGGTTACACAACACACAGTGGAGTGGAGTCTTGCTCTCGTGTGTGTGTCATCACAGTTGATTCAATTTACGGGTTGAAAGAGTTTGACTTGTGTGTACATACAGACATACATATATATGTATGTGTGTGTGTGTGTGTGTGCAGTCTATCCATCGCCGGCTTATCAGAAAGGGGCAGTTCCTTTGAAAAAGAGACTGCGGCAACGTATTCTACGAAAATTTTTCAATCCAGACACTAAACAGCTCCTGCTACAGACGACAAAGAAGATATACAAGTAAGGACAGGAAAAAAAAAGGGAAGGTGCGACGCATGCAGGCAAAGCAGCAGTTTTGCAGACTGAAACCGAGGATGTTCCTCACTTCCTGAATGATGGCGGCACACTTTCGGTGCTCAGCGAAGACAGCAGCTTTTTCCCCACGAAAAGTCGAGCAATCAGCCCCCACACTTTGCAGGGCAGAACTGCTGCAAGAACAACTGGTTTTTCGCTCAAAAAAAGCAGCAAGATCAGACTCTGCGCCTTCTCGCTCTGGCACTGAATTTGTCTGACTGTTTTGCGGCAGTCGAGCAACTCCAACTGCTGAGTCACCTTGTGTGTTTCTTACTAGGTCAGCAGCTGGTGGGTGAAACGCAGTGCGCAGTAAGAGCTGTTGCTGCACTTGTTTGTAGAGCAGAGAAAACACAGTCTCCAATCGCATGTTTCCTCGGTGTTTTTCGAGCAAGTCTGCTCCAAGCGTGAACAAACCAGAAGCTTCACAGAAAGAGCTACAAGCTTCCAGTGCAATAAGCGACAACGCGTTTTCTGATTCCGCTTTTTCTGCTGTGGCTGCTGCTGCTGCCGCCTCCAACGCGCAGTCAAAGCGAAGCGCTGCCGCTTCAGTGTTTGCTCTAAGTTTACTCACAGCAGCAGCAAAAGCTTCTTGATTTCTGCCAGTTTCAGTTTTCAATTCGAGAGCGCCACGCAGGGGGCAGAACTGAGCAGGTGGGAAGATTTGTTCGCTAGTTGAGTGGCCACCACCAGTCCCCACCAACAACTGAGCAAGCGCTGAAAAAAGACGACCAGTAGCGGCCTCTTCTGCCGCTGTCTGTGGTGGTTGTTGCTGCTGCACCACACAACTGCGATTTCCACTTGTTGCTTTTCGTGCTGAAAAAGCGCGCTGTGGAAACTGCGCAGTGGCGGTTTTGCGCTCTTCCACACGGCACCAAGCAGGCACTTGCTCCTGCTCCTTTTCCTCCTCTTTTTCGTGCTGCTTTTTTTGCGCTGTTTTTGCGGCAGCATCAGCGTCTCCAGTGGAGTGGAAAACACGCACTTCAACTTGCTTGCCGATGGGCGAATAGGCTGCAGGCAACTTGGCTTCTTCTTCTTCGTTCAAACAAATCCAGTCAATGCAAGACTGCAACACGCTACTGAGCAGTTGCTGCTTCTCCCCCCACGCAGAAAGGCCCAGTAGTTTCTGCCCAGTGGCGACGAAAGCAAGGGTCTCTGCTGCTGCGTTTTTCCGCTCAATTTCACCCACTGAAAAGGCGAGAGTTTGAGCGTCGGTTTCGTCGCCACCTACTGCGGCCCACTCGCTCGCCTGCGAATGAAAAACAGACGCTCCACTGCCCCTGTTTTTTTCCGCGCTCTTCTCCTGAGCTGCATGCGTGGAGAAAGGGCGCAGCGAAGACGCACCAGAAAAAGAAAGGCCCCTCTCGAGTTTGCCAGCTGCGGCTCTCTCTCGAGTGCTCAAAAGCCACAACACATGCAGCAGCAACGCCTGCAAGAGAGCAGCCACTGCTGCAGCTGCTTGTTCTCGAGTGAAGCCTTCTCGCTGCTGCAGCGCTGTCAGCAACACCTTCACAGTCTTCTCTTCCCTTTTCCACACTTGCTCCCTCAACAGCTGCAGCTCCCCAACACCCGCAGAACCCAACTGAAACCCCCGCTCCTTATCAGTACTATTACTGTTATTATACTCAGTTCTCCACTGGGGGCTTTGCACTGCTGAAGAGCCGCGCAAGGAAACGCCCAAAATCCGCGCAAAAGCAGCTGAGACTGCAAATTCAGCAGTCGTAAATCGTGGTCGCCCTTCTTGTTCTTGTTGTTGCACTTGTTGTTCTTGTTGTTGCACTTGTTGTTTTTGCACTTGTTGTTGTTGCACTTGTTGTTTTTGCACTTGTTGTTTTTGCACTTGTTGTTGTTGCACTTGTTGTTGTTGCACTTGTTGTTGTTGCACTTGTTGTTTTTGCACTTGTTGTTTTTGCACTTGTTGTTGTTGCACTTGTTGTTGTTGCACTTGTTGTTGTTGCACTTGTTGTTTTTGCACTTGTTGTTGTTGCACTTGTTGTTGTTGCACTTGTTGTTGTTGCACTTGTTGTTGTTGCACTTGTTGTTTTTGCACTTGTTGTTGTTGCACTTGTTGTTTTTGCACTTGTTGTTGTTGCACTTGTTGTTGTTGCACTTGTTGTTTTTGCACTTGTTGTTGTTGCACTTGTTGTTTTTGCACTTGTTGTTTTTGCACTTGTGGTTGTTGCACTTGTGGTTGTTGAGCAGCTGCTGCGAGTGCTGCTGCATTGAGCGCAGGGAAGAGCAGCAAAGCACGCTGGAGCCAGCAGCTTTCCGCCCACACAAAAGGCTGCACTTCTTCTTCTTCTCCTTCTTCTCCTTTTCCTCCGTTGTTTGCTTCGTCAAACTCCTCTGCACCTCCTTCAGCGACTCCTGGGTAGTCGAGTTTTTCGGGCCTGCAGTTTCCGCCGCTGCAGCCACCACCGCCACCACCAGCAGCACAACGAGAGACGCCCCCAGAAGTGGAGAAAGCACTTCCCCAGCAGCAGCCACTGCGGTAAAAGTGTGTACTTTCTTCGGGCTTTTTTCTCGTCCTCCACCGCCCACACACACAGCGAAAAGCAGCAGCAGCAGCCGAATAAGCGGGGCTCGAACGCGTGCAGCGACGCAGCGCTGTTTGGAGGAAAGCTCGCACAGCTCTGCGAACTGCTGCAGCCATGAAAACTTCGGGTCTGCGCTCGCGTTTTTGTTGTTGCTCCAGCAACTCTTTCTCGCGCTGCTGCACTCTCGCACTCCTGCGCTGTTCTTCGTGTTGCTTTCTGTGAAACTCGGACGCAAATCGGTGGACGTTTCTGAGCACCCCCAGCCCCCCTTCTGCTCGCGCCCCCGAAAAAAAAGCAGGCGCCGCCCCCTCTCCAGAGTTCGCAGCAACTTGCACTGCTACTTTTTGAGCTGCTGTGGTGGTTGCTGTTTTTGGTGCTGGTGTAAAAGTGGTTGCTGCTGTTGAAGCAGCACGCAGCGTCGCCACAGCAGGCGGCTTTTCTCTTCGAAAAACTCTCTTCTCCTTCTCACTGAGCTGCCTGGCGACTGCTGCTGCGCTTTCTTTCCGCCGTCGTCGCTCCTCCCCCGGTGTACGTACACCCCCCGCGCGTGCTGCTTCGCTCGACTCTGGCTGCGCACCCACTGCTGCGAACTCACTGGCTGTTTCTGCTGAAGATACTTCTTCGTCAGTGCCTCTTCCTTGCGCTGTCTTCAGCTGGTGGTTCTCCTTTTCACCACCACTACCGGAAAAAATGCATGCAGCAGAGCCCTCAGAAACTGCTCTTGCAGCAGTGTGGGCGCAGACAGCAGCCTCAGCTGTCTGCGATGGAGGAGACGAAGAAGAAACAGCAGGAAAAGCAGCCTCTTCTGCGCAGGGTTTCTCAGCAAGAGACGCAGCAAAAGCTGCTGCCTCAACTGGAAAGCAGTTGTTCGAGCTTTTCAGTGGTGGTGGTTGAGTTGTGCGCGAGTTGGCTTTTCTTTTTGCAGAGGAAGAAGACTGCGCAGCGGCTGCCGCAGAGGCGACTAGTGGAGGAGAAAGAGCCATCCACGCTTCTTTGAAAGGCGACGGAAAAAGCTTTTCGTACGGACGCGTAGGCTCCAGTGCATGCAGCGCCAGCAGAGCTGAAAAGTGCTCACTGTGCAGTTTGAACTCCCAGTCTTGCTCAGTCAGGAAACTGCGCGCGCAGAAGGCGTCGCAACACAAAACACCAAACAGAAAGTGCCCGACAAAAGAGGCTGCGCCGCAGCACAACTCACAGAAAAAAAGCAGCAGCAGCAGCAGTAGTAGTAGTAACAGCCAGCACAATTCGCGAACGAAAAAAAGCAGCGTTTTCAGTCGCTGGACTCCTCTGCGCAGTGTGTGTCGAGCGCAGCTCACTGCAGTGGCTCAACTAGTCTCATCTGCATATCAATACATATGTATATGCATATTAGCTCGCGATTATTTCCCATCTGCGGCTTTTACTCTGTATTGTGGGGGGATAAGCAGTTTGTCAGCTGTGTGTACGTACAGCACACAGATACAGGATCTCTCGCTAGGAAAAAGACGAGTCATTCGAATGCATGTTTTGCACAACTTTCACACACACACACCGAGAAAACAGCAATCATTCACAGAGGGGAACAGGATCAAAACCGTACACACATATATATACAAATTTCTAGACAACATCTCCAGAAAATCAGTCATCCAGACGAGACAGGTACCTGTGGAGTCGCTCGAGCATACAGTAAAATATCCAGTACTGTCAGTAGGAACTTCCAGGTACAGTGATTCATTTGAATGAAGTTTCAAAACTAAAAAAAGACACTGACACTATGGACGTCTGCTAGAGAAAGAGAAAATCACAAATACAGTACATGCATCTGTAGACTCGCCTCCACCACTACACGGATACATCAATACACTCTACACAATGTGTGTGTAGAAAGAGGAAATCGTCGCGAGTGTTCAATCTGTTGGAACTGCATGCAAACGTGTTATTACTTCGAGCCAACGCGTTATTCCTTCACAAAAAGGAAAGCGCTCATCTACGAATGTCTAGGCCACAACTAACAGCCAATTCGCTGGCAAGTCAGCTCGACTTCACAAAAGTAGCAAAAGCGAATTTAAGCAAAACTGAACGGCAAAGAAAAGAAGCAATACCAACAGCATTGACAACAGAAGTGACACCATCAAGGCAACAAGCACATAGCTCCATCAGCAAGACGAATAGTGGCTGCAAAACAGCCAATGCGCTCAGCACCACATCAGCAACTAAAGCAAGCTATACCGCATTGTCTTCGATGCGTCTTTGAGCGAAGTGATGAGAATACACTCTGAACGAAAGCGTCCTGCAAGTGTGGGCTTGCGTAGCTCATATCGCGGCTTGGGTAATTTCATCTGCATCGATTCATATAAAATCAGCAGCAGTGAAAAATTCAACGTAGCAGCACATACAGCAGCACACACAGCAGCTACGCCAGCCAAAGTACCGAAAAAAGAAACCAGAAAGCAGCACTCAGCCAGAACTACTCGCTACAGCACCTTCTGTAAAAATCTATACTTGAGAGATACTCCAGAAAAAGTTCCACATCAACATCCCGTGACTTACTCGACCGCGGACGAAGACAGATCAAGAACCAAGAACAGGAATCCACGCCAAACACGAACAGATATACACGTATATATTTGCATATGCATGTATATGCAAATCCATTTTTACCTTTGAGGACTGCATATGTGCGCGGTTTCAGTTTTTGAGCACGCAGCTGCAAAGCCGGAAAACTCGCCTAAAGTCTAGTTCATCAAGCAAGCGGTAGACGCAGAACAGAGAGAGTGGTAATAGCAGATTTCGGCAGCAGCTGCCGCAACAGCCCATGCACTGATATCAGGATTGTATATGTAGCAGAGCATCCAGCTGATAATTTTACACCCAAAAGCACTTTGCAAAGAGTTGTCTTCGAAAAAACCAGCCGAACTGTATGGAAAAATACAAAGGAGTCTATACACAGAGAGAGAGATACATAAAAACATAGATAAATAGGTAGATAGATGCACAGCATCTCTTTCTCTACACTGTGTACGAACGTTGTAGAATCCTAAAGAAAAAAAGAGAGAGCAAACCTCTCCACATACACATGTATAAGAACATCTCTTACTTTGAATCACTCTCTTTTGAACTACCTACATTGTAGTACATACACGTATGCACACACGTCTACTTTATCGTCTAACAGCTAAATTCCACAGTCCAGACATAATAACAATTGATCTTGGTGTGTCGGTTGTAACGAATTTCAAGCAGTAAGGAAATACTATAGACTTATACATATGCATATGTAGGTTAATCTTTCGATACACACGTCCTTCCACATAGGAGTGTGAACCATACATATAATATATATATATAGATAGAGATATATATATATATACATATATATATTGATCATTTATATGTAACTCAAGTAGTACAAGCCGCTGTGGACAAGATGAAAATAAAGAGAATATATATAAATATTTATATATATTCATATATGTCCCGGCTTTTGATGCTTAGGTATGATTTAGTTTGGAGATATCTGAATATATAAATTTACATACATATATATCACATATATGCGTATATGCATGTGCAAAATATGTTCGAGTAAACATGATTGCGTACGGGGCTATCAATACGCCGCAAAACGTTGGTTATATCAGCACTTGTTCTTGCAGCGCACCTACACACTTCCCTATTCATACATACATATATATATATATGCATGCGTTGCGACTTATATATATATATGTATATATATATATATATGTCTAGAGATGTATATAAGACATAGCATCAACATCATAATTAAATGATAGTGAGCTTCGAGGCGTACCTTTTGACAATATAGATGCAGCAACTGCTTGGGCGTTCGCTGAAATGGCTTCAACTCAATATGCCCAGGCGGTAAGGGAGCAACTGCAGGAGCAGCCTCACTTGTTGCAGCGTTAGCAGCATCCTGTGCGCACACGAACACAGAAAGTGCATGCATTTTCATTGAATTGTTTGGGTCTTCTGTCGCGTTTGGCGCAGCAAAAACGTCTCTCTTACGAGTGGGACGTGATTTGCTAAGTTGTTCGCAGTGTGGTGATCACATACACACTATACACTTTTTATATATATACATTTGTGTACGTATATGTGTAGAGGTTTTTGTAGAAGATATGAAGTTGCTGCTCATGTTATTATCTCAACATTGCGCAGCAGCTGTGCGTTTTTAGTGGGACCAGCAGCATCCGCTTGAAGAGGCACTGCAAGGTTTTGAAAAGCACAAGCAGCACAGCAGTTCGGGGAGTTTTTTATTAGAGTTTCTGGCTCGAGAAATCGGTGAATTAAACGCGAGGAAGAGAAACGAAGAATTGCAGGTACACATTCTGCGGCAGATGTGGCGACATCTGAGAAGTGATGATGCTCGAAGTATACAGCTGCACTCACGCAATGCAAGAGCAGCATTACTACGATACCTACACAGCAATAGTGCGTAAGCTATGGCACAGGCAAGCATCACAACAGACAGCAGAGAAAAAGTTGAGCCTGGTTCGTTGGGCCCAGACAAATAAATTTCGCAGTCATAGACAAGACAAGTCACGCATGCAGCTGCACCACTGTTTTTGGCAACGTCAGTATAAGGGTTGCGCCAGCAGCAGTTGAGCTTTGCTTATTTTTTTGGTGTTCGTATGAGCAGCTGTACAGATACAATAAATCAAAATCGGGGGGTCGAAGAAAGTGGAAGGGGGGCAGAAAAGCAACGTTGCAGCAGCAGAAGCAACACGTCACACAAAATCTGCAAATTGAATCAGATGCATGGATCAGCCACGAATGCAGAATGAATAATATACGAATGAACAAATACTGTAGTGGTGTCTCTAGTTTCAATGCCTTCTCTGTAGATAGTAATTAGAAAGCCAACAACTGTTAAAAAAGTCTAGAGCAGTAAAAAGTACAAGCGGCACGCAGCAGCACCAGCAGGAAGCTGAAACGGAAGCTGCAAATTTGGGGACACTCCCCGCAGCAGAAACAGTTTTTTCATGTGTGTGCAAGTGCCTCTTTGTATCCCGTCAAAAACCTTATCTGCGTTGCCCACGCCATACGGAAAGTGTATCAGTAAAATGCATATGCACATATATAGAGCAACAGTGCTCAACCCCACTATACCTTGAGATTGTTACTGTGTTTATTCTTTCCCGCAACACCTTTTTTATTGGTCCGCTGCTGCGGGGGATCGTTGATTCCAGCGGTCATCGCTCGTGTTGCTGAGCCGCAATTCTGCAAGAGCTGATGCTGCTTCCTCTCCTCAATAGCACTTTCCCGATTCTCTGTACGAGCTGCTCGGACTTTTTGACAACTGCCGTTGCGGCCATTTCCAGATTCTCTGTGTGTTTCAGTAGAAGCAACAATCTTGTGTGGTCCTTTCGACTTCCGCGCTGATGTATCCATTATTATTCGTTGCCGCGGCAAATTCGTGGAAAAAGCTGCTAGTACTGCTCAAATGATTTTTTCAATGTCTCTGCATGAATCAGGGCGCAGATAGCATCAGGCTGCCGTCTTTAGTGCTGAACTGGAGATTGGCAACCACTTTTTTACAGTGGCTGCTGGCTTCGACTGAATTTCCAGGCAAGGAAAACAACGAAGCCAAAAGACGTGCGCCGAAAGCATAAACCGGAGAATAAATCGAACAAAAGTATCGAAAGGACAAAAGGTAAGTGCAATGATAAAACTGAAAGAATACGAAAGCCCTAAAACGCCCAACAAAAGAAAAAAGGCTCATGAGAAAAGGGACGCGGTAGAGGAAAAGATTATGTCAGCAATAGCAGGAGAAAAATCGACAGAAATTGTTTAACGTAAAGGAAAAGCCAGAAATAGATAACGAAGTGGAAAGAGATTCGAAAGCAGGGCAGAAGAAGCTAAGTTATGGATCGCCAGAGGATGAAAAACTAAGTGAAACAAAAGAACGAAGTAAATGAAGCACCGCTACATGTAAAGTAATTATTGTGCAAAAAAAAGTACAGAAAAGACTATGAACCATCAGAAGAAGAGAAAGAAACGCAAACAAGTATACGCGACAAATACTTGCAATTGCAGAAAAAGAGAAAGAAACGCAATAACATAGACAGAACGAAAAGTTCTGCTCTACGTGCCACTGTCTGCCAATTGCAAGACGGCCGGCAGGAGGCACGTGTGCCACAACAGATTAGTGGCCTTTTGATAAATACCTGGAAGATCATAAAAAAGCAGAAAGTTAGAAGAAAAGGAAGAGCAGGAAAAAGCAAAACAGATCTGTGTGTATGCATGCAACCCTCCACTGATTAGTATCACCGACGACAAAGAAGGGATCCGTTACGCAAGCAGTTGCGTACGAAAAAACTCGAATCCCATTATGGAAAAAAAAGAGAAAAAACAAACATATAACGAGAGTGGTAAACGAAACAAAAGAAATTCCTCGACAAAACAAGAGCAATTTGCATGCACTTCATCATAGAAAATTGCAGCAGTACTTCACCTCAAGCAGTTGATACCCGCTGCCGCATCAGCTGGAGCGGGTTGATGCAGCCAAGCACGCACGAGACGATCTGGTGCAATCAACGGATACTAGCCGAGAACGGTAATGCAGAAATATTTAGGTATATAATCAATTTGCACGTATATGCTACAATACCGCACTTGAACTTGGCTTGAAATAACGCGCGTGATGCGCGTACTTGATCATGCAGAAGGTTGCCGGTCTCCCGACCAGGACTGGAGAAGTCATTGGTACTGGGTAGAAAGGGAAACGAATTATAAATATAAAAGGGACAGGTAACTCTTCCAGTTTTCGGAACAGAAACGTTTTTGGCTATGCATTTGACAGTATGCTATCCCGTGAGGTAACGTATTCGACACGTTAACAACTCAATAATCGGATTTCATTTTCTCGTTGAAAAAAACATCCACAATTACGTAGTTAGAGGTAGCTGGCCTGGTACTGTCCTAGTAAAAGGATTTTTCGATTGATGATTCGGTCCAGATAGCGGAGGATACTTTCAAGCTAATATGGAGTGCACGATAATGTTACAAGTACGGTGCAGGTCCAAGGCAAATCTCAGAGTCGGTCTAGTAAAATAGCGTGATACGGCACGTAGGCGTATGAACGAAAAGCGGGTCTGATATCAGTAGACAATAGCTGAAAAAAAAGAATTATGAGGTCGCAAATGTAGACAGCAATAGGCCAGTTTTCTCCATAGGGAGACACATCAGAAACGTAGTCATTGAATGCTAGGGAAGCGTGAGAGACGCGCGGAAAGCAAACTCATCATATCTACCAGGCCGTTCAAAAATACTCCTAACGCCACGTAGCTTCATTCTCCTCTCTCCCTTAAAACGAATTCCGCTTCTTCTACGTTAACAGAGAGGTGGATTAGCAAAAGTGAGATTAGCGAGTGTGGCCACGTATACAAACTAATTCTCATACTACCATTGAGTATTTTTATTCTTTAATATTCATGTATATTTAATCAGAAAACAAGCACTGAACGATAAGAAGTCCTTGTTTAGACGTGCTGATAGTGGCTTCCACGAAAGTTGCCGGATGCAGATGTGGTATAGTTCAAGTGAATAGCCTCAAAGGTAGAGGTAGGCAAGGAGAGTCCGCAGTCATATGATAAATAAGCGATTGTGGCTACCGGACGAGTGTAAGATCTCTTATGGCGTGCCACCAAAAATTGGAACAGGTAGTGCAAACAGCATGAGGGCACCAGAAGGCGCCTGTACTCGAACAGAATCACTTTTATAGTAGATCCGCTTGTCCACCGTCACAGCGACAGACAACACCTCAAGGGGCACCAGAAGGCCGCCGAGGGGTTAGTGTGTGCATATATTTATATTCAATCATACACTTATACGTCGGTGCGAATATATATTTGTATCACTGCATATGCATAAGTGACAAGACGCAAACGCATCAACGCAGTCTTACACAAGAAAAGAGAGCAGTGATAGTACAGGATCAAAGTTGCGTTTGAGCAGCTGAGTGCTGGAAAACAAATGAATATATACATATATATAGATATAGATTGATAAATAGATAGATGAATATAGATACTTGTAGTCAAAATCTTCCCCGAAATTGACTGTCGAGAAGAAGAAGTAACAACACTATCAGTACCTTCTGTACTGTCAACTACTCTAGTGTACATGTGGCTGCACCGGTTGTATTCAGCGCTGCTAGCTGCGCTTTTGGTATGCTAATTCCTCAACAGCACCAACACGTCGTAAGTGAAATGTATAGTTGCATTTGACACTTCTATTGTGTACATCGGTAGCCAGCTGTTTTTGCTGGCCTTTTTTATCCAGTTGTTGATGCACTGGCTGTGCCGCCATAGAAAGAAAGCGTCTTCCAGATTTTTCCCAACCACCTTATAGAAACTTCGCCGGAGAAGAAAGTAGCTACCATTTGCAACAGAGCAACGAAACAAACAGCATCAGTGAAAGGAGGAATACACATCACAAAGTCCATCAAGGTTTATGAGAGAGAGCCCAAGGCTATCTCGACGTAAGCGCGACTAATCTAATGAGCAACCTGTGTAAACTGTCTCGAGCCATCCGGAGTTCACGTATTCTGTTGATTGATATTTACGCTCTTATCTTCTTGCAGAACGTCTCTATGGTGTCCTTTACATCTGGCGAACCTCCTCATTGCTAAGCAGTGCGTTACAATCTTGTAAATGCGAAGCAGCCGACTAAACTCGGCGCGCTTCCAGAGTCCGCAAAAATATTAGCAGAGGGCTAGTCTCACTTTGAGCATTCGCGCGCACCGATGATGCCATTGACGATGCTTCCTCACAGAATTAGTGAGTTTGTTGTAGGATAGCCATAAGGTAAACTAGTTGCCGTTGTAAACTTGGATACTAATTGATTGCGGCCCGTCCATCAACCACATGACAGATTCTGTAAAATGTGTGAGTCGGTGTCTTTATGATCGCCAAAAGACTTCGATTTTATTTAAAATATACCTCAGAAACTTATTCCGAATCTGTCAAAAGAAAAAAGAGCCCGAAGAGAAAATGCCTAAGACCAAGGCGACGACTACTACAACACACCTACAATGCAAGCGTAAGAAAGAACGAGGCGTTTGAGCCACGGGATCAGTGAGCAGCAGCCTTACAGAATAGTCAACTGCAAGATACAACAAACAGGCTGAAAATCTATTGAACTCAAGAGATGAGATAGCCCTAAACTGCGGGCAAGCCAACGGCCTTTTTTTATCGGGAAGCCTGTACCACAAGTTCCGCAAAAGAATTTGTGCCCTTCTCACGACTCTGCTGGATGATCGACGGCTGTTTTGTATTTCGTTGCGCTCTGTGTAATTCTCTCGCACTGACGTAGACTTGTTTTGAGCGCTATCTACGAAAGAAGAAGCCCTAACCATTCTTGGCGTCTTTTGTGACATGTTGTCTTGCGAGGAGGACGTAGCTTCATTTGTGGTAGAAGCGCTTCTCATCGCGGAGTTTTTTGCTTCTGGCGCGCTCCCTGCAGGAAGTAAGCAAATATTGACACGACGGATGTTACCAAACGTAATTTCTACAAACCTTTTGTGCGTAAGACATCTTCTAATCTCCAGTTACCTGTCACTCTCCAAACTTTTGCACTAGGTCCCAGATCTTTTGCTTCACGTGCAGAACAATCAATAGGCTGCATGTTCTCCAAATTTCCCTCCTCCTCCTGCATTTCGTCACCTGCTCCAACTTGATGGCTGTCCGGTATTTTTTTAGACTCTGATTGGTTTTCTGGTGGTGATGATATAAACATGGCTTGTCTGTTACTCGCGTGAGAAGAAGCCTCTTGTATTTTGGGCTTCATTTGTGATTGATTCTCCCGCGGTGACGATGTAGACATGGTAAAAGCGTCATTTGAGCTAGAAGTGGCCCTTCTCATCCTGGGGGGCTTTTTTGGTGGCACGCTTTCTGCATGAGATGAGCAAACACCGACACGGCAGATCACAATAAAAATAATTTTTTGTATATCTTTACGTGCGTAGATGTCTTACACAGTTTATTCCTCTCTTTACCTGTCAGTCTCCAAACTTTTCTACCAGGACCCAGAGTTTTTGCTTCACGTGCAGAACGTTTGAAAAACTTTATGGTCTCCAGGTTTCCCTCCTCCTCCTGCATTTCGTCACCTGCTCCAACTTGATGGCTGTCCGGTATTTTTTTAGACTCTGATTGGTTTTCTGGTGGTGATGATATAAACATGGCTTGTCTGTTACTCGCGTGAGAAGAAGCCTCTTCTATTTTGGGCTTCATTTGTGATTGATTCTCCCGCGGTGACGATGTAGACATGGTAAAAGCATCATTTGAGCTAGAAGTGGCCCTTCTCATCCTGGGGGGCTTTTTTGGTGGCACGCTTTCTGCATGAGATGAGCAAACACCGACACGGCAGATCATAATAAAAATAGTTTTTTGTATATCTTTACGTGCGTAGATGTCTTACACAGTTTATTCCTCTCTTTACCTGTCAGTCTCCAAACTTTTCTACCAGGACCCAGAGTTTTTGCTTCACGTGCAAAACGTTTGAAAAACTTTATGGTCTCCAGGTTTCCCTCCTCCTCCTGCATTTCGTCACCTGCTCCAACTTGATGGCTGTCCGGTATTTTTTTAGACTCTGATTGGTTTTCTGGTGGTGATGGTATAAACATGGCTTGTCTGTTACTCGCGTGAGAAGAAGCCTCTTCTATTTTGGGCTTCATTTGTGATTGATTCTCCCGCGGTGACGATGTAGACATGGTAAAAGCGTCATTTGAGCTAGAAGAGGACCTTCTCATCCTGGGGGGTCTTCTTGGTGGGGCGCTTCCTGCAAGAGGTGAGCACACATTGACACGGCCGAACATAACAAAATCTTATATAATTTACTTCGTGCGTAGACTCTTCCAAGACTTGTTCTCTCTAGTTACCTGTCAGTCTAGTTTCTTCAGCAGGTTTTGAAAGTTTAGATTCACTTGCAGAACTTTCAGTAGACTGCGTGTTGTCCGAGTTTCCCACATGGTTTTGCTTTTCGTCACCGGCTCGCACCTGTTGTACAAAAACTATGCAGATGCAGAGCACGACCGTACCCGACACTCTGCGCTGAAATAGTGAACGGGGCCTCATCATTAGATTTGGGTTACGCACTACCAGATGTGTTGATGTATTCTCATCATATAAGCTAAATGGTGCCCGGGTATTCCCCGCCAACAATATATACACAACAGTTGTAAAAGTCCACGTGCAGTAGAAAAAGCGATGCAGATGTTTACATTACAATTTGCATTCAACGCTGGTAGCATGAGACGCGCCCGTTTCATCATGTCCCCGAAGGCTTTAAATCCACTTGCCAACTGCCGTCCCACTTTGAATGATGGCACGTTTGGTTTACGAATTTCATTGGCAACTTGCCGTCTCTGTAGCTGCAACAGTTTTGCGTCGCATTTTCATGCGCACCCTTCTTTTTTTCTAGAAGCAGACGCGTTTTTGCATGTAAAAATTTTGACGCTTTTTTGGTTCAGCGCAACGGTGCACTTGCTTGAATGCTCAGGGAATTGCGCCATTGCACCTCCGCACTTCCATCAGTTCTCGAAAGGAGGAAGCCTTCGTTATAGATGAGGGCGTATTCTATAGAGAAGTATTTATGGATTTTCCGTGTCAGGAACCTGCACAAAAAGTATATTTGCGTGATCTAATTTCTTCGCTCTGTTTTGAACTGCATTTGTCGTCAGATTACTGTTAACACGCGCAATCACATTATATCAAAAGTTGCTTGATTTGCGTTGCGCACGAACGAACTTCCTCAACGTATAGTGTGACCCGAAGGCTAGGTGTCAAGGGCTTGAATCTAATTTCAGTACTTTACTTCAAATCAGGAAGCTGAGGAAGCTGATTTGTGATAAATCGTCAAACTTTCTACTTACATGTAATTATTAGAGAGTGTATACATATTTCAAATTATTATTCTCAACTTCTATCAGTACAGATTATGAAGATCTCACTCAGATACAAATTCCACATTCAAGATAATGATCAGCCGTTGATATCTACAGAAGACGTCTCTCATTCCTTGTTGATCCCGCCAAACGCTCATAGTCGGCATAAATAATCAAATCCGTTTGAAGTCGAGGTCACACAACGCGGGCGTCCCATTTTGAAGAACTCAATTCACAGCGTCGGCGCGCAAAACTATAGAGTTTAAAGAGAACACACAAGTATCGGGCACCATTTGATGGACTGTCTTGACGTGTCGCCCACGCATTCACACACTACCAATTTATCTTTAGAAGCAGTTTCGTCTCCAAATCTCTGAGCCACACTCCGGCAACTGTGAATCCGATAATATCAATGAACACTGATGACGCAAATAAGATAAGACGCGTAAGTCGCACAATAGTTATTTGCAAATTTTGACTCACCTGCTGGAGGGAAAATCATATGTACTTTTTGTTTTGACTAAAGGGTCATTTACGCTATACAACGTCAGTTTCAGGCCGTTCTGCATTTCTCTAAAATGATTATAATAATGGCTATATGAAATTTAGACAGATTAAAGGACGTTTGCTCCGAATTTGTCGCAGAATTAAGAGGTTGCATATAGACTTATACGACACCGAATGCTTTACATTATTTGCGTACAAGCATTGTTAGACACTGACACCATATTGAACGTCCACAAGAACAGTAAAGAACTGCTGCCCTTGCAATACTATACATTTTGCACATCTACAGGGTGAGTAATAAGAGCAAATAACAAACGGTACATATATATATATATATATATATATATATATATATATATACGGACTGTATGTGTTTACAAGTATATGTATGTCTTACACGTTTGCAACCTTGTATTCTGCAAATGTAAGACATGTTCGAGCATTCGTTCTTGTACAGCTTATGATTCGGAATCTTATCGGAAGGATTGTATGGAGCAGGTCAGTTACTTACATTTCGGAAACTGCTTGCCAACATTATTTTTCATTGATCAATCGCGGTAGAAGGTAGAAGTATCTTATACCACACTCGCATCAACGCTGACATACAGAGAATACGTAATGATGATATCTTCTAATTAAGCACTGCCGGAAATCAAATCCTTACACGAATTTATTAGTGGTACACTTTGAGAAACCTGAGCGAATCGGTGATTCAAGCTACTAACACGAGTTGATGAATCCAGGCGTTTCGTTCATAACGGGAATCAGAGTGAGTTTAGAAAAGGGCACAAATTCAGAAATGTGTGCCAGTGATGCCACTGGTTCACGAAGGACTACTTTTTGGCGACTTCGTAACCTGCAAGTGCATGTTCACGTAGTTTGCCATATAACTTTGAGCTTTGCGGCCGCTACCGGCTAGTGCCCGTCTGTTGTGAAAAAAATCTCCGCTACGAATATATAGCTGCAACAGTAGAATTGTCAAATTTTTCCTTGCGCTCATCTAAAGAGTCAGTCCGATGGTCGTCCGCAATATGCAGCCTGACACATACTATAAATAGATTTTCACACATATGCCGTGCGGCCTGTGAAAGCACATACGAGTTTGGGACGTGTACTACAGGAGCAAAGTGCTTGTATACACGTCTGCGCTTGCATGAAACAGCAACAGTTGATACAGGAAGAAATTTAGCGTAGCAGAAATCCGTAAGTGTATAACATGCTCTGTTACGTCGAAGAATATTATGTGAGTGCATGAAAAAATATGTGAAGGAAAAATACTTCCATCAAAAACGGCAACTTGAAAAAGGCTGCAATTATATAAAAAAGCCGGTTTTTTCCCATCAATCTCCTTTCCTGCTTTTTTTGCAGCTCGTAGTTTTGTGCTACTCCCTCGTCGTCAATGTTACTTCTGCTGCTGGTTGTTTTTACAGAAGCTACAGCCGTCACCTGTCAAAAATCACTTTATTTGGTGCCGCGTGACGACTTTTGTACTGCATTCCATGCTGTAATCTGCTGAGTTACCTGCAGCACCTACGCTGCTGGTGGTTCTATTCCAGTCAGTTTATGTGCATTTAGAAAAAAAAGAAGTTCAATATCCTTTGGTGCTGCGGCCGGCATATCCTTCAGTGCTGTGGTCGCTGTTGCAGGTTCTCTACTCTCATTGGTAATGCAATCAGGAAGCGTGGCTCCTTCTCAATACTGCGAAACGCGTCATGTAAGGAAACTCAATTCAACAGAGTATCTGCGAGGCAGATCGTAAATCATGTCCGGGTGTTAATAACTTGCTTCTGCGCCTCCAGTATCCCTGTAAAAGAGCAGAGTGCATTCATAGCTGCCAGCTTGCGCGCTCTTGAAGTACATGAGCAAAGTGTCATATTCACAAAGTTATATGCAAATATTGTAATTATAACAGAGAATGCCAAGCATTTTCATGTCTCTATCGTGTGTCTACTGCATATAACTTGTCAAGGCAGAACATCCCATATAAGCAGCGAGCGATTCAGCAGTGAGAAATTGTTAGAAATGAAGAGGAAGACGGGTGCTTGTTCAGACAGCAGCATCAACGGCATTCACCAATATTTATATATATATATATATATATATATATATCTGTATATACATCTATATACATATATTTATCCAACTACCGCTTCTGGCCAGGTCGCATACGCGAGGCTTGGGAGGAAGCTGCAGCGGACTGTCAGGCGCTTTCCTATTTCATTTTTACTCTTCATAAATCTGTAGCTGGTCCTGCTCCTGAAATTACAGTCTTTGTCGATCCTTTATCTCCCTCTGCCTCTCGCTCACGCTCATATATACATGCATTATAAATATATATATATATATATGTATGTGTAAAGGTGCATACAGCATTTTCGCTGGAGGGAACTCTCGTTGAATGCACTGTACGAACAAGCGTTAATGTGCAACGACTGATAATTTAAAAGCAATTATGAGACGAGTGCGGTCATCGTTGAATACCGCAAGTGTAAGAGAAGGTAAAAGGAAAGTTACTTCTCCATAATAGGCGAAAAGTTCTTCGCCTGCGTAGATGTCGCGAGTGGCCCTAACAAATACGCGCCTGCGTAGGGTGCGACAGCATTCACTGCATAACACGTAATGATTGGTAGAATTCACGTATGCATCCTATCGTGTATACACGTCTACCAGGTCCAGATTTATTTGTTAATTTCAGGATTGTCGCAAAATATATATGCATATATATGTCTGATAGGCTTGGCCTATTGCGCATGAATGTTCTCAGGCTAAACCATTGTATCCTCTAAGCTTATACAGTTTATATTCTCTTTTTTAAAAAAAAAGGTATATATATATATATATATATATATATATATATATATATATACTTATACAGGAAGGATTTTATATTCAATATATACTGAGTTAAGATATAGATATGTTGACCTGCCAGAAAAAAGGCCATAGAGAAACCAAGCTCACAGCAACGCAGCATTTATAGATTCAAGAGACATCATAGCAGCAACAAACCAAAGCTCATTTAACAGCCTCAGCAAAGCAGCAGGGACATAGGACATACATACTATAGCTTACGGAACTGCAGAAAAGTCCAGTGGCAACAGCACCTACATCGGGGCGAGAGCAGCGCAATTACGAGACAGCAGCTCGACCACAAAGCACCATATGCTAGCGCCGGCAACGGACCAATATATCAAGCTTAACTCACCACTTGCACACTTGCTAAAGGCGCTACAATGGTGAACGAGATACGAACAAAGAAAACATGCAAGCGACTAAAATAAATGAAAGTCAGAGATTCCATATAAACAGCACCTTCCGTTGCCTTACGATCAAAGAACCGTGTGTGCAGCTCTCAACAAAGCGACATCAAACTCAACCAAACATTTGATGAAAATCGCCAGTTCGGCAGGCAATTTGTATTCTATTGCAACACACTATAATCAGACGTGTCGAGGAGTACACCCATATATATATATATATATATATACACACACAAAGTACGACATCCTATATGGGCAACACAGAGAAATTCAAAGGCATAAGTGTGCGACTGTACAAATGAAACACCGAGAGCTTTTGCACATGCGTGTATAATCCGATCAACGAAAAAAAAGAGAATCAGCACTGCAGCACCACGTAGGACTTATTGCAGCTGCGACAGCACCCCCACGATCACGAATAGCGTCCTTGCGTAGCAACAGCAACCTGCTACTTGTCAGCACTAAAGTCAAAGTTCTGCACTAGCAACAAAGCTACAAGCTACAGCACGGAGATTAGCCGCATATTATGCGAGGACCAACAGCGACATCGAAATTATATGTGACAGACACT
This sequence comes from Podarcis erhardii, assembly GCF_964252035.2. Lineage (NCBI taxonomy): Eukaryota > Metazoa > Chordata > Lepidosauria > Squamata > Lacertidae > Podarcis > Podarcis erhardii. The sequence goes on along the minus strand of NW_028292872.1, from coordinate 10,109 downwards.
TTTAGACGTTGTGGATCTCATGCATTTCTGCTACGCCTTCGCAGCATTACTCGAGGCAGCACCCTACTAATCCCAATGAAACCACTAGCACGAATAGCAGCCATATGACAAACACCACATAGATGGCAGTGATTAGTTTCGAATGGTGACAGTGGTTGCAGCCGCACAGCCACCAGTCGCACGACATAAAGTGAACCATTACTAGCCGAATAGCTATGGTTGCACCAAGGCCCCGCTGGAATCAGTAAAAGCATTAGACACATTTTGTCGAAACCGCTATAGCAGAGTTGTCCTGATCACATACTTTTTTTCGCGAAATTTGACGAAGGCAGCGTTGTGACGCTCGCGATCGAAGTGGTCATTAATGTACCGCGCGTAAACCTGTAATCATTGATCGCACAGTGACACACTAACTTGATGCATGTTACGCACGACATATAGATATGCAAACTTATACACACCAATGTATACGTGTATCAGAACAAACATAAACTTGCAGTTTAGTGCACCCTGCAATTCTTCTTCTTCTTCTTTTCCTCTCTGTCTTTCCCTCGCTTTTCTTCCTCTCTTCCCGTCTAACTCTCTCTCTCCTCTCTCTCTATACATAAAGCTATATGTATGAATGAACATGAGCGTATATACAGAATGCATGTCTACAGTAGACATGTATGCGTCTGTAACATATATATATAGTATGGATACACTTGATTCACACTGAAACAAACTATGCTCCATATATATACATATACGGACATATACGCATGTATGAACAGTTACGTATGTTTACATGCGGTGCAGAGTACCTCGCACTATTCAAAAAGCACTACAAAAAAAGCAACAGCAGAATCAGCAGCAGCACCATGCAATAGACATTTTACTTCGGAATAGCACTTGGCGTCGATATGAGAATTCAGAGATCCAGTGCAGATCGCGTACGAGTTGTCTTCAAGCTGCATCACTTGCCTGCAAAAACAGACGCAAGAGGGATAACATTAGCAGTCATAAAAGCTGCATCAGCAGCAGAGCAGCTACATTTTCACAGCAACTCAAGCATTTATGTCAGCTGCAACAGTAATGACCACAGGAGCAGCATCTAGCGGGTGCCCATCACAACTGCGTATGCCATTATAGAATCACATTGAACTGCTTATATACATGTGTATCGCCCCGCATATGAAACGGTTGATCATGCAATACCTTTGACCATGCAAATTCGAATCAACTCTCTTGCAGATATGTATATATATTTGATCAATACATATATATATAGATATAGATAGATATGAAGAGACTGCGAAATGCAGCTACATAAAAAACAGAGAGATGTTCTTTTTCGAGTTGCCCTGTAGTCAACAGAAGAGCGTGTATCGAGCTGCAGGAAGACGCAAAGCAGGTAAAAGAATTGCGTAGCTTCATATCTTGCCGGAGCGGTGGTGCTGTTGTTTCCTCCACTTACTTCCCTGATCGTTGTTTACACCGGTGCTTCACTGCTAGGTGCTAGAGAAAGTCCCGCTGTATGTGCGGCTTCGCATACCTGAAAGACAGACGTTTTCCCAGATACTCACAAATCCAAGTGCCCATCCGCAGGTCTGCTTTCCACAACAAATAGCAGAAAAGCAGCAGGCCGAAGACAGCTGAGGCTGATTCCAGCCTCAACTTCACAGTACTTGCAATTATCTTCAACACACGAACTTTTCGTGAAGAAGTACGCATCTACACGTACATCATAAAAGATGTATATATGCTAGCTAATCCTCAGTAGCCATTCTCGATACGGACCAACAGCGGGCACAGACACCAAGCGCCTTGATTGCAAGCAAAATCACCCTCAACATCCTCCTCATACAGATGGGTTCTATCATACATAGCACGGTAATAAGAGTTTCAGGTCACGAAATTGCGGCCACAACGACAATAACTGAAGTGCAAGCGTTTAAAGAGTATGCGCCACTAACAAGGGCGACGCGTAAAAGCAACCAGCTGCCCTTTCTGCCGTATGTACACGTATATATGTATACATAGATATAGATGTGGATATAAGTATATACGCCCAAATAATGTATAGATACTAGCGTATATTGGTTCGCAGCAGCAACTAAAAGCGACCAGCCGCTATGGGCTCATGTAAGTCATGAAATCAGCACAAGCTGTAGGTGTACTTAGTCTACACAGACTCGGAAATAAATCAATAAACTTTATGCCCAGGTAAGTTAGTCTTACTGCAACAGCTGAAAAGACCCATGCCAGCACCAGCAACGGTTGAGAGCCCAATGCGCAAGCTCTCTGGCGGAAGAAGTGAGCCGTGGGCACGTGGCGGTATTTTTAAAGGACAGGAACACTTTGTCAAGAAATATTCTTTTTTCTGTCCGAATGCCTCAGAGGTATTCACAACCGCACCATTGTTGTTGTTGCTGTTCTTAGAACTCCTTTCGCTGCTGCTATCGAACGAGACAAACTGTGAAGGACTGCTGCAGCTGCAGTTAGTAGGAGAAAAAATCGTTGTTTCTGGCGCTGAAATTTTGCGGGTGCTTGCTGTGAGTGCGTGTTGTGGTGCTATCGTACAACTCCGCTGCTGCACCCGTTTCCATTGCTTTTCGAGAGCTTACTACTGTTAGTCCTGTGCCATCTCTTCTGTGCTGCTTTCCGCTCCTAAATTTGTCGACGCCGATGATGTGGCTGCGGGCAGAAGAAGAAGCGATTTCTACAAAAGACGGCTCAGGAACTAAGCAAGATGAGTAGAAAAATAAAGCCAGAAATAAACGCTGTCGTAGCCAGGGGTCACGGCAGCTCAACCTTGGATTTTAGAGTCAGTAGTAGAAGTAAATGTGTGTCCACACAAAAGAAAATTCTAACCGCAAGTCTCCGCTCGGCGGCGTAAACTTTCGTGCGCTCTACTGCCCTACCCTCAAAAACTACTTTCCAATCGGGTGTCCTCGTTCATTTTCACACCCGCGAAAGTGTGTTGATCTCTCCCTTTATTTCTCATCACGCTAGCACTTTCATAGATCTCGGGCTACTGATGACAATAGAGGTCAACCTCGCATCAGCACCCATGAAAGCCTGCACTAGTCGAGTTTAGTGTCCTTCAAACTGCAGCTCTCTCGCCGCTTCTGCTGTAATGAGGCCATTTAATGATGCGCACGGCGGCCGTGCGCTCGAGATGCTGTTAATACACTGTCTTCTCTATATATGCTGGTTGAAACTGTTGCTATGTTTGTGAGTTTTGTTGCCGTTAGTCCTGGCGCTGCTGCAGCTGACCCTGTTAATGCTGCTGTGTTTCCAGTTTTTTGTACATGTCGCCCAATGGAGGTATTGCTGCCGCTGCTTCTTTTTCGTTAATCAGGTGGATCTTCCTCTTATCAGCACGAAATATCGCGAACAAGTGCTGATCCCCTCAGCTGCAACAGCTGCTGCTGTTGCTTTCGCTGAAGCAGCTCTGTGTTAAAGGTAGCCGCGAGTTCTAGTGTGCAGCAGACAGCTCCCGCTGGAGAATATACGTGACGAAACCACGGAAGAAGAGAATGCAGTGTCTGATGTATGCATGGCACGTAACGAAAACCGAACAATTGCAAGTTGCGCATACTACGAATGCGGCAAGTCAACGGGTTGCAGCATTCTGTGTGTGTAGTTGGAACAGAGCACCCGGAAAAACGCCAGCAAAACAGATACAGCTCCACAAAAGAGTAAGCAAGATAAGATAGCAAGAATCTCACACATGAAATGCCTTCTCCCGTGTATATTACACTATCTACTAAATAGGTGAAATTAAGTTGACGAATATCAATTAGCAAAACTCACAATTGTGGTGATGCTTAAGACGAAGAAAACAGTAGAAAAAACTCGTACGGAAAATAATAGATGACGAAGGTGGAGCTGTTGGAAGACTTTCGAAAGAACAAGGAGCAGGACATGAAATCCTGCCAGGTGTGCACATGCATTCTCTCACTAAGAGCGAATGCTCGACAAGTATAAATTCCTAGTAAAATCTTGTTAAGGAAACCGTGGATGAAGCAGTTTAAAACAAAAGATATGCGGGAAAAAAAGAAGGGAATCAGAAGGAACCATTTGCAGTAGAGGCCGAGCCCTTGGCTTGTTGCACTTGGCAGGAAAATCGACAACACATGCAGGTCCTGGCGAAAAAAATACCGTTTTGGTTACCGATTCCTCTTCCAACATAAAATAATGTCTTGGTAAATTTCTGTGTTTTCCTGGCATTCCTCTTCCACAATCTTTCTTCGTGGAAGATCTTGTTGAATATATTTTGTTGGCGTCGTTGTATTGATGCATTGCTGAATTAGCGCGTTTGGTCATTCATGGCGATGCGGTACATGACGCAGTTGAAGTCAATCTTGCTGGCTAATTCTGAGGCGTTCTGGCGTAGATGCGGACGCTTTTTATGCGTCCACTCGCTTTTTTAAGGTTACAATTTTAGCCACGGCTGCTTACACTGTCGGTACTCTGCGATGGTTTTCGATAACCGCCCGTCAAATTGTCGTTTTTTCAAAGGAGAAATTTTTATCGTAGAGATCAGCATTTGATCCAGCATGTAGCCGCTGCCGCTTACAATGTGTGCTGCTCTGTTATCGATATCATAACCGCCCACCAAACGACATACTAGTTGCAAGAAGAATATTCCCCTTAAAGATCAGCATTTGATCCAGCGTTTAACTACTGCTGCATATTCTGGTGCTACTCTGCTATCGTTTTTTCATGGCAGCAAAACAAACCGTTTATTGCAGGAGGATTATTACTCGTAGAGATCAAACTTTTATCCAGCGTTTTTATGTACTAAATGTTAAATTTGTAGATGTCTAATATGTTGCAAGTACTTTTTTTGTAGGCCATACCCCAATGAAATTATTGGTCCTTGTAATCCTGCCCTAATATTCGTTTCGCTAGCCTTCACACACTGTCGCTAGATTTCCGTGAAGCACTTCCTGCCACCTTCTAAGAACAATGAACGGCTCTTTTCTGTAATGCCGAGAACAGCAGAAGCTGCTGCACTACTACCGATAGCAGCATTCACACCGACATCAGCACCAGCGACAGCAGCAAAACTAATCGAGTAGCAGCAGAAGATGCAGAAGCAAGAGTGATAGCAGGAGCTGATGCTCGTACGACTCTCCTGCTAACGTTTATTTTGTTTTCTCCTTGTATCGAACCAGTTTTCGTACCTGTTCCGGTAGTACCGGTGCACTGGCGTAGTCGCTATCTCATTCGATATGATTGTGTAAGACTGCTGTAGATAGGTTGCTCTGTTGTGCTTTTGTGCATCAGTGCTTCAGGCAGGATGCTCAACTTCACGGCGTTTCGGGCCAAATTTCTTGAAGTTGAGCATGCTCTGCTTTTGCAGTCATTATTGTTTAATGTGCGAGTGATTCGATTTCTGCAAATACCAGCCCCCGTAGCGGCCGGTTCAACCCTACAAAATTCACCGGATAGGTAGAAGGCTGCATATGGCTAGTAGTTAAGCCACAGCCGTTCTGACGCAGCCGCAGAAACAGGCTAAACAGGACGGCAGCAATTATAACTGAGAACATGCATTCGGCTGCCGTCGTCTTGTGATGAAGATGAAGCGTACAGAGGATCAGGGAGAAAGAACGGAAGCAGAAACTAGGGAGAGCTCCTTTTGGTTTGTCTGCGATTGTTGTGGCATTTCCTGCTTGATATTGGTGAGCTGTTTTTGTGTACATGGTAGCTTGTTGACTCTTTTGGAGTTAAAGCAGCAGCAATGACGAACATTATGTCTGTATACGTTCAGTTCCCTTCGTTTCGACAACTTGTTGCTTTTCTCAATCCCAATCTCTATTTATATATGCGGAATTTTGCTTATAGACATCTATGTATATCATATATTCAGGAATAGGAAAAGCGGCTGATCATTGATTAGATTCACTGAACTCCCTCGACCACCTTCTCCATTTCACCCTCCTTATCTGTCGTTCTCTTTCATTCTAGTCTCTTCTTTTTGACTCTCTCTCGAGTGGAAAAATTTGTGTATGTCTCAGTACATAGTATATACATGGATTTGGTGTATCTGTTTCCACTTATGAATTTATGGTTTATGAAAACAAATGTATCTGTTCTTCCCCCTTGTAATGTACTATCTATTTTCGTATAAACAGGCACGTTCTTTTATGCACCAATTACGGGAGAGCCGTACACACATGGTTATGTATATGGGTGTGTAGAGTTGTATGTACGTTCTGTATGCATTACTGCATGTATGGTTGTATTTATTCATATATGTATGCATATATATATATATATATATATACGAAAAGTATATGTATCGTCGAAGGCCGTTTCGAAGAAACAATAGAATGAATTTGGTACCTCTACATCTATGTTGTCTTTTATGAAGATTTTTTTCGCTGTAGGCATACCAACAACTGCTGCTGCTGAGTAATTAAGATTCATGAGCAGTACCATGATCGGGTTTTTTTTGCCTACGTAGCGCGGCTTATGGGACTCGAGTTTCATAACTCGCCTCATTGCGTTTTTTTTCTTGAGGAATCATATTTGTCTCAAAACTTGCAAAAATATGTATTTTCAGTAGCTCATCCAAGTGCGATACGCTTGAGCATAAGATGCACACTCATATGATGCTTACATATACACATACAGAGAGAGAGAGAGAGGGTGGAAGACACCCATACACACAGTAACAGACGCACACACCTTTAAAAAAGTAGTTAAGAGAGTCTAATCTTACAGACGTCGGCTATATATCTTCTATACGTATGTATACGCGATTACGGAAAGTTTTTGAACCTCGTTTCCGTTTCGCTATTTCATTCCGCCTGCGCGTTTGTCTTTTTTCCGTCCCGGCCTTCTAAGGGTTGATAACAATGAAAGTGATAGCAGATAGTTGATAAAGATATGTTCCAGCGTGCTGCGCTGTCTTGCTGCAGACTCAAGTGCTCATAGGTTTCTCATGTTACACCGTCTGCTGCACCGTCTTGCTCAAATGGTAAGAAACGATTTTATGTATGTACAGCTGCTGTTGCTTTGTTTCACACGTTAGTTCGCTGCTGTAGCTACACTGGGCCCGTAGTTTCGGCAGCAGGCATATCAGCCGCAGACCGCCTTTGAATTAGGCAGCATTATTGTCGAGAATGGCAAAGCCGGTTGTTCAGGCCTGCGTCGATGGAAAAAGAAGAAAAAAATTTTTGAAAATTCAGCAGTGGCATTGATTAGGAAGATGAAAGGAGCGAAAAACACACTAGTAGTAGCAGTAGCGAAAAAGCTGCGAGAGCTCTACCATTCACTGCCACAGCAACAACGCAAGTGGCTTTCGTGGCAGCAGCAATGAGAGAGAAGCGGTAGTGTGTGGAACAGCATCAATCTAAGTTGGCTTGTGGGATCTCATTAGAGGCAGCTACGTGGACGCTTTGAACAGCACTGATAGCATCTAGTGCTAAGACGCAACCATCGCAAGTGTAATATGGCGTCCAGCCCCGTAATAACCTTCTTTTGCTAGAGAAGTGAGCCGAAAAATAGAATGCGTTTTCATTGTAGTCTCTCTAACGTGTCTCTTAGGAGGAGGTGGTCGTAGAAAAGCAGAGTGTATATCGTAAATTTCTCGCTCGTAGGCTGATATATAGAAGCTTCTAGCGTAAACAATACAGTCAAAGAGAAAAGAAGAACGCGGTTTGAGGGGGTGCCGATGTGTTTTGAAGCGACACTCGGCGTCACCTTTACGCACAAAAGAGAGCAAGGCGTGAGAGTGACTGAACTGTACAGCTGAATGTGCTTATTGATAAGCGTGTTTGCAACTACTACTGCACGGTTAAGTAAGTCTGGACAGTCGCCTGTGTTGTGCGGATGCAGAGCCAGAAAGCGTTTTCAGTCGCAGCATAGGCTACAAATGGTGTGAAGTTTCCGATAATGGCTGTCACAGTTTGCAGCACACAGACGCTGCGCGTCTAATGCAATGCACCCCATGGATTTGGATGGCAGCGGGTCGCATTTGCTTTGCTGTTCTGCTGTGGATGCTGTACTGCTGCAGCTGCATCAGTTGTGTTTGTGCTGTATCTGCTACTGTTGTTTTCTTGCTCCAGGTCATCAGTGGGGCTGATCCGGTACGCACTGGTGTGTGTGCTGATGCTGCTCTCGCTGATGGCTTCTTTGTCTCATTTGAAGTGCGCTTTTTCGAATCCTGGAGCAATTCCGCGCCTGCTTGTACCGCCTGCTGAGGCTGAGGCTGAGGCTGAAGCTGCTCAGCTTGAGCGCAAAAAAACTGCGACATCAGCAAACCCAGAACAGCAACTCGGCCTCATTGCTGGCGCTTCTTTGTCGGGGGGCCCTGCACCTGCTCTGTGGAAGAAGCAACACGAGCTTTTTTTCACTGAGCGCTCTTTTGAGTTTGGGCAGCCCGTGCGCGACCCACAAGTGGAAAACGAGTTGAGAGCTGTACATACGCTTGGTGGGGGTGAAGCAGAAAACCAACAAGAAACCACTGACGACGACGTGCTTGTAGCCCCGAGTAGTGGGGGAGCCGCGCTGGAGTCGTGGTGGTGGTCGCCAGTAGCTGGTGGTGCACTGGTGGTGCCCGCCTTTTCTCGTTCAGTGGTGGTGAAAGAGGGCCCAAGTTGTTGTGTTCAGGCAGTAGGGAGTGCTTCTGAGCTGGGTGAGCTGTATCCCCAGCAACTCGTTCACGTGTTTTCTGAAGTGGAGACAGCAGCTCCGCCGGGGCGGGCGCATGCGTTCCAGTCGTTTTCAGAACAAAATTCAGCGCATGGAGGCTTTGCACACACTCAACGAAAACAGCAGCTGCGTCGTAGTGAGCGCAATAGCTTTGCTGGGGAAGTTGAGACGAACTCAGCAAGGCTTTCTCAGAAAGTGGAAACGGTCGACGGCGGCTGTTTGGAGGATGGTGCAAATTCAGAGTCGCAGAAAACTCCTACACTAGCTGCAGCTGCAGAGGCAGGCCCGTTGACAGCGCCTGCCTCTGCAGCACGAGCGCAAGTCGGTTGTTCATTAGTAGTAGTAGCTCCAGCAGCAACGGAAGCGGTTTCGTTGTCTCAGTGGGATGCTACTACTACTACTACTACTGCGTCTACTGCGAATACTCGATTTTCGGCGAATCTGCCTTTGGAGGGGCCCTGTGTGACTTCTCAGTGCAAGCGGAGAGGAAGGGATATGTTCGTGAAGGAGTCCGAGCAAGACAGTGCGCTAACAAGTGCAACAGCTGATGCTCAGCTGTCTATGGATGAAGAGCTCACAGCTGGTAGACGCTGTTTCAGCAGCTGCTGCACTCACCGTGTAGTTGTGGCCAAGGTCGAAGCAGCAGACGCGACAGACTCTCCAACGTGCAGACCCTCTTCTTCATGGCACCGCTTCAGCAGACAAATCGTAATAACTAACAAGCGGCCGTGCTGCTATAGCAGCAGCTCCAGCAGCCTCAAAGTGAACCGGTGTGCGTCAGTTGCTGACAAAAGCAGTGCTTTCGCTTCTGCTGCGCGTCATTTGCGGTGGCTTTCCTCTTCGAAAAAGGCTTCTGTGTTTGCTGCTGGTGCATGTTCAACGGCTCTATTATGTGTCTATCCGCTCCATCTTTCCATGCGCTTCTTCGGTAAAGCAAGGTTGCTATGTGGAGCAAAGCGTGCAATTCGGCGCTGTTTTCGCAATATCTCAATTGTCCTGCATGCACTGCTGGGTAAGCTAGAAGCGCAGCTGCACACATTCACTCAGGTGTGCTTTTGCGTGTACGGATTTGATACAGATGAAAAAATGACGTGGCTGTTGCATTCTGTGACTTTACACTTGTAGATGTGTATCAATTTATGATGCCGTTGGCGATTTGTAGACCTCTCTTTAGACGACGTCATACCACAACTTCCACCACGCACTGGTGCTACGCGTTTGAGCATGCTAATCTGCGGCGCAGCATTCTTGCATCAGCCGTCGGTACGCTTCTTCTGCTTTTTTTATAGATTCGCCTTGTCTTTGGTTCCCCACTGAACTAGATTTATGGTTTCAGAAATGCAGACGGTTTTATCCGCCCAGAGCACTTGCGTGGCACGCAGATCTCGAAATAGAACACCACCTGCCGTGCTGCCGAGCCATTACACCTACAACACTGTAGATATGTATATACATATTCG
>NW_028292873.1:0-48899 GCF_964252035.2 Podarcis erhardii | reverse complement strand
TATAAGGTTACCAATGCTGCTGGGATAGTTTGCTGTTGCTTCTGAAGCAAAAATGGGGTCAAAAAATTCCTTTACCAAACATTGTGCTGCTGTTGCTAATGCGACAGCACACAGTCGATATTGGTCTTACATGCTTATGACGTCTTGGCTTCATGTCAAGCAATGAAAAGCACCTCTTATACTTATGGAGTACCTGTATCGCATAATAATTCTTGCCCTTAAAAAATGAGTTGGTAAGTGCTAACCTGGACAATTTGTTTAAGCATTCCTCTAAAACGAGCAGTGAGAGCATCGCTCTTCTTTTTCAATAGTTGATATCCTTGATAAGCGCCTTTCTTCTTCTGTTTCATAATCGCCAAGTTCCTGGAAAAGCCCCGTCAAAAAAGACAGAATTTCGCGTCTACACACGTGCCCCAAGTTTAAGCGGTCAGGTCGTGCAAATGATTACATATCCCAAAATAACGTATACGTTCACCACTTTACTCCATGTGGAGATAAATTTTGCGATCGTTAACGCAGTAAAAACCCGATAACACAGTGAGCGTGCAAAGGGAGGAACTGTTATTCTTATATTTCACATTAAAACTACTCTACGTCTCGGCTTCTGTCTGTGTACACACATGTATTTATATATATATATATATATATATATATATATATATATATGTACTTATTAGTTAATTCAGATAAGAAATTAGGGTAAAGTACATAATAGTAGGGACGTAGTCTTGTTGAAATCGGCGGCACATAGGCGCTAACATAATTCATGCCTATATGTATATATATATATATATATATATATATATATATATATATATATTGTATGTGTGTGGTACAAAAAGCATTGGGCAACTATACACAACGCAAATATAAACGACTTTTGAGCAAACAGTTCGTGAGTTCTTTGAGATCGAGTAGAAGAGAATGGATAAACCTCTATCATCGCGATGAACTCAATTTGCCATTTTTGCTCAGAAAGGACAAATTCGTTGCGGGAGAAGCACCGCATCCTTTTCTTTTCACAAGGAAAGTAGAAGGAAAAAATACATCTATAGCGACCTTAACAATGTAACTCATGTCCGAATGCATATCATAATGAAACGTGATGTGTGTGTAAAAGTTTTACATTCGATTGGGAGCAGGTCGAACTTCGGTCGGCATCTTTGCGAAGGACAGGGACGCGAAGAAACACTATGTAGAAGATTTTGACAAAGAAAGCGAAAAAAAGGAGAAAGACAGGACTACACACACCGAGGAAATTCAACCTGTCGTTTGATCCTGCGGGCCTACAAAGAAAGAAGCTTTTTTATATATACTGTCAACCTCAAACATTAGGTATGTGCGCAAAAAATACAGGCTACGTGTAAAATGCTTTAGGTCGTTGAAAGTTGATGGAAAAAAAACGGAGGAGTGGAAGAATATGAGCGCGGTCAGAAAAAAATAGCAAATGCGCGATAAACATCGACAAGAGTCGGCGAGAGCTAGAGGAACAGCAGACGCAGGCGAGAAAAAAAATCAATCAAGCTCTTCGTCTGCGCCACTTCACTCGAATACTGTTCTGCAGCTTCGACGTCTCTGTCCTGAAGGCGGCTTTGTCAGAAATTCCCGCCTATTTTCACTCTTTTTTTCCTCAAAGCCGTAGTCATATTCTTGTGTCAAGAAACCCAAAGTCTTATCATTCCTTGTATCGTGAACTATCATTTCTAGATAGTTGCAAATGCTTGTACCGCTGCTTCCATGTCAGGTAGTTAACGTTTGATTTGCTCTTTTGGCGGACGTGGAGCTCTTTTACAGATAAGATGCATGGCTTTCGCCAAAGGTCACCTCTCACACGGAAAGGCCGAGACTATGCAAACAGCGGACGAAAAATAAACGGAGAGATAGCCAAGTAAGGAAATAAAAGGCGTTCAGGCTTTCGAATGAAATCCAGACTTATAAGCAAGCAACAAAGAAATAGATAGTGAGTGGGAAAAAAACGATTCTTCATCGAGACTGGATTACAATGCAATTCACCGCTCAAAGAAGGCGCAGAACACCGTAAAAAACACGGCTGTAAACGAGCTAGCGCATACACACAGAAAATATAGTTTTCCTTCTGTTACATACAAATCTAATTCCAATGTAAGGCAAAGCTCGCTCGGATGTGTTTTCAAAAAAAATTAGGCATATATTTTGAGGAGATCTTCTTCTGCATGCGAAGACAAACCAGCCAGATATAGGCTGCCTCGACCAGTGCATTGTGTGTAGTTCGCAATACTCATTCACAGTCTGCTAGGCGCAATGCTAGCCTATCTAAGCGGTTTCGAAGAAAAAAGAACTCTATGGCTATTAAATTTTATTGACGCCAATAATTATAGAGGCTCCTAAAAACCGCTAGAACATCACTGAAAAAGCCAATGTAGCACCATGCGCACGGACACTGACGGAACTGTTGAATTCTTTCACTCTATCCTGTGAATTATTTGGAAAGGAAAATGGCTGATCATCTGTAACAAGTGTTTTCGAGATAAAGCGATCGCATTAGTTGTACGTGCTTGTTATGTATAGTGCTGGCGTTCATTCGCATCGTCCATTATATAAATAACATGCATATTTCGAGCTCATTATATAATTCTACTGGAAATTTCTATGATGATACTGCAATCCAACCAAAATGCTGCAGCTGCGCTTTTTGACTTTCTCAGCCGGAAGCGCTGTGGCGTGCCATCTTGTCAGCAGCCGTCGCTATTAGGAGTTAAGTCCAAATATAGCTTTAAAAAAAATATCCGTTATAGTAAAAGCACTTTGGCCTTAGCAAATGGCAAAAATCTCTGTCACTGATAACAGTGACAGGCAGAAAACATGTCTGTGGCACTGCGAAAATTCCCAAGAGTTTCAGCACAAGTATAAATGCTAATATATGAGGTCGCAAGAGCGGTAACGTGTATTCTACACTCAAATAATATTCAAGTACGGACTAGAACATGTATCATACATAAGGTTTATTGATGTGTCTTGAAGAGGTGACGGACGTTGGGGCTTTGACGTTAAGCTCTACCATTGCTATCAGCGCGAGGAACTGCAGACGCTTACGCGTCACCCATCATTCGTTTTTACAATAACAATGACGATTCATGCCACCTACAAGCATAAGCCACATTGCGATTGCTTGCCCTTCACGTTTTGCTAGGTACCCGCAACGAATCATATCAGTAAACAAAAAGGCAACATAGCCCTTTAATAATCCTTCAGCATTGTTTGAAGACACTGTTTTTGCTAATGACTAGCAGTCGTTTTGGGTACGTGTCACGTTACATGAAAAGCTTCCGCAGAAGTATGTTGAGGCAGTTTTCATTGGCTTTCGGACAATGACAGCTTCATTGGAAGTATATAATTTAATATTGTTACTGTGTTCATCACTTAATGTCTCTCGTTGGACATCCCTAATTCAATCGTACAACATAATCCTTGAAAATCCCGGAATAAAATCAGTAGAGAGATCGTATATTTCTAGGCAAGCTGTTTCCCTCTAGCTGATCGCATCTGTGATAACGGCGCAATTGAAGTCTGCCAGAATTTGGCTGCTTTGTATTACTACGAAGAAATATTGTCGCACTGCTATAGGGAGCACGCTGATTTTTGAGGACGACAATAAAACTTTTTTTTTTCATTAGGAGGATATACCCAATCATTCACGTACTTTTATAATTAGGGGTCAACAGCATTGACGCTTACGAATTTGACGACACTTTTAGAAAAAGATTTTGAAGTTGAGGGACGAGATATTACCCTTCCGTGCTGTGAGTTCTGTTCGCACACAAGACTGCCTCGTGCACAAGTTACAATGGATCAACTGCATGAGCTTGTACTACCTTTTTATGTAAAACGTGAAAAAACGTTGATACAATGATACCTATATGAGTACTGACGGTAACCCTGACTAGCAGATGCTGCAGATAACCTGATTATATCTGATCACCTTCTGCGTGCCAGGTATGCCTTGGAATCCCTCCTGTTTGAATGATGTTATGTGAATTTGTACGATTATATGTGTGCATGAGTATGCGAATTTTGTGGGTTGTGAGGTATAAATAAATAAATAGTTAGTATATATATATATATAAAGGAATAGCTTGTCTTTCCCAGAAGACAATATCCGTTCTTATTGCTGAAATCAGGGAATACGTATGCATGCATACAAGAGATGCAATCCTGACGCGTCAACGTTCCTGTTGTGTCGATACCTGCTAGCATGCACTCTTTTTCTCTCAACTCAATCTCAAACGTAATTCTGAATTCTTCTATTGTCTCCCACTACAATTAATTTTCATCAGAGCCATAGTCTAGCAAAAGCTAGTATCACTCACGCATTTCAGACTTCCGGCGCTACATTCTGCAGCAGCAAAGACGTTAGTTTGTCAAGCTCAGACAGGATTTAACCATGATGAAAGTTTTAGCAGATTACGTCTTTGCGCTGCGGTCGCTAACTCTGACAGCGTCGCGACAGCTGGCCGCCTGCTACCAATGCAGAGAATTTTTTCTTCTCGTGCAACTTTTGTTTTCCTTTGCTGCTGCGACCCAGAAAACGCTGGTTGTGCTACTGCTATTCTCCCATCGTCGAAAAAATTAGCTGAAAAATGTAATTTTTGTTTGAGGAAACATTGCACTCTTGTGTGCTGCAAGTACTGATCCTGCCGCAGCTTTGCTGTCAAACCTTATTAGAATGCTACACAGTAATAAAACTCCTATATTGCCAACATAGCTGCTATAGGTTGGTAAATTCTGCTTCCCTTCCCTACTCTCTTTCTTCGCACCCTTCTTTCGCTTTTCCTTCGAGTATGAGTGCAAAAGGTATTCCTAATTAGCGTGGTGGTGTCAAGGAGAAGATGTATAATATTTATTTGTCGGTGAAATCACTTTTAGTTACCATGCATGATTGACTATAAATAGAGACACATCTAGTATATAATATGAATAAGTATATGTTTATACATATATATACAGACATACGTACATACATACATATATACCTATATACATACACACATACGTACATACATACATATACACATACATACATACATACATACATACATACATGCATACATACATACATGCACGTCCACACTCCTCTCCGCATGTCACAAGAGGTGTAAGAAAGAATACACAAAACAATACTTATTTACGTACATATATATAAAAAACGCCTCTTTTACTTCAAATTTTTCTTATATGCCTCAGGATTTTCCGCCTTCTTTCAAAGGTGGTTCGCCGGAAAGGGCTGTACACAAGAAGTGGCATGCGAACTTCAACAGAATCTCATTCTGAGAAAATATATGATGCTGCGAGCACATATTCATAAACTCGAGTCTAGTTGACACTCTGAAATTTAAGCGTTTGTATATATATATATATATATATATATATATATATATATGTATACGTCCGTATATATAACTAGTAAGACAACTTTGCGTCATTCCAACGTGTATAAACGATTCAGAAAAGAATAAGTTATATTCCAATGTGTATACACTTTTCAGAAAAGAATAAGTTATATTTTCATAAACAGACAAGACAATCGAAGGCTAAGTATACGTATGCGGACATGCTTGCCGGGTCTCACACACGTTGTAATCCGCAGGTGTACAACTGGAACTACTTATAGACATATCTGTATATTCATATATATCATAAATATTTATGTATATATAGATTCAGACATGCATAGATAAAATTAGGTATGTTCATATCCTATAGGTCTGTCGCAACGGACACGTCCACATAGGTCATACATAAGAAGCGGACACGTTTCAATATCACCTATATTCATAGTGGTCATCCTTCAGAGGTTCATATGAAATGAGGCATTCATGTATATATTGTTGCAGAATTATGTCACATCTGATTTTATGTAGATGCACAAGTCGAAAATCGTTCTGCTAGTGCAGAAGTGCACATTTGCGGTGGTAACACATACGCTTATGCACACGCTTACACATACGTAGCATGAGGTTTATATTTACTAATACGTATGCGTAGCATGAAGATTATAAGCCTTTCCGGAAAAGTGTATAGAATGCGCACATCTTGATCAACCTTGTTATAGTGTGACAAGTCTTTATATATGATAGTAATATACATAATGGCAGTCACTTGCGAATGCGTATTAGAATACAAATTTTACTGCTCTATGTGCTCTACGTGCGGCTGTCAACGGCAGCAACGGGCAACAAGCAAAAACATTGACTGCTGCTGCTGTCTTTCAATAAAAAAGCAAGAGACAGCATATATATATATATATATATATATATATATATATATATATATGTAGAAGCTGGTCAACTGCGGCACTTCCTGAAGTTTTGGTGCAGCCGACCGTGGGTGAATAACGTCTCTGATCGTATGCATCTCTGTGCATTTAGATCTTTCTACTTCTGGATCGATATATATGGATATATATAGATAGAGATAGGTAGACAGATAGATAGGTAGATAGAGGTTATATATATATATATATATATATATATATATATATATAGATAGATAGGTATTCTGACATATGTATGTCGAAATCCGTGTTATACGAAGTGTTGCCTTGAGGGTATACATACTTGACTGTGCCACGTGATATCAAAAATGGCAAGCGACATCTTTTGCCAATCAATTTCAAAGTTCAGTAATACTTTCTAATGTCGCTGGTCCCTCTGTTGGACAAGCTACTGCATCATTATTTTCTGTAGTGGTGGTGCTGATTTTCTCGCTGCTACATGGTTGTTGCATTCTCTCTGTCTCCTGCTGTCCTGCTGCAAATGTTGATTGTAGCTGCTGACGTTGGTGTAGCAAACGGCTGTTAAGCTAATGATACTGTTTCTCCTTCTGCTGACGCTGCATTCGCCCTGAATCTTCAAGTGCGATTGTAACGCAGAAGGAGCTGTCAAAGACTGTTATACCTGCTGCTGCTGCGGCTGCCTTTATGTTTCCAGTTGCTAGTCTTGCTTCTCTTACCTGCTGTTGCAACCTGCTTTTGCTAATTCTGCTTTCGCAAATGGAGCTTGCTTCTACAGGTGCATATGTCTGCAAAGACCAGCTGTCGATGGTAACGCTCCTGCATGCTATATCACTTTCAAACTGCTGCTGCTGCTGCCCTTGTCAGCTGTTGTTATTGCTGTTGTCGTCGCCGTCAGCTCTTGCGACTAATACATATCTTTCTCTCTCTTCCTTTTTTTTTTTTCTCTCTCTCTCTCTATATATATTAATATGGATATATATGTATATATATGTATCGATATAAATATATAGAATGCAATAGATTAAGAAATATCTGTATAAACATATATACATATATATCATACATATGTAAAAGTTTATTCGCGGGACTCACCTCTAAATACAATATTTATATATACATATATATGTAAATTCGATTTCTCTGAATTGTGGTCAACAAATGCGGTCGAGTTTGCGTGTGCTGCTCTTGCTCTAGCAATTGCTTCGATTCCATTTCGCTGCTGATAGTGCCTCCCGCTGCTGTGGCGAGAGCTTGTTATTGTGCTTGCCTGCTATTGCTGCCGCAGTGATAATCTACTATAATTATTGCTACTACTCCTACTACTACTAGTACTACTAGTAACACTACTAACACGAATTTTACTGAACAAGTTGTAAGCTGTCTACAACAACAATTATGATACGAAAACTACTACCAAAACTCCTACTACTTTACTGCTACTACTATCAGAATGCAATCATCAGCCGCAACCTAAGCGTAATCAACACCCGCAACAGCAACAGCCACAATACCAGCACTAACACCAGCAAGGGCAAGGAGAACATACATGCGTAGGGGTTGTATTGCGATTTGAGGAAGTAAACACTTTTGCGGTCGCTCGCTCGCCTGCAAGCGCGTGCACATGACAGAAGAGAAGAAAAAGCAGTACGTAAACCCACACATATTTGTACGTATAATTTTACACGTGTCTATACGCTTATACACGCATATTTCCATATATACACATATTATTCATAGACATACATCAATACATGATTGCACATATATATATATATATATATATATATATATATGTACACAACAAAAAAGACAACGAACACGCATACAGACACACATACAAGTAAACATCACGCACGCAACAGCAGCAGCAGCAGCAATAGCAGCAGCAGCAATAGTAGCAGCAACAAAAAAACTAGCAGAAACGCATGGCACCTACACCGTCGTCAGTGTTTCCACAACATGCACTGAAAGAAACAGTGACATGAATAGCAAAGTACATGCTCAATGACCGCAGCAGCACTGCAGCAGCACCGACCTCACCATGAGTATTACGAAAACTTGCGGCTGCTCTAGAGACGAAGGTAGGGACTTTGAATAGAAGTATAAGAGGTACTTGATCAAAAAAAAGTATATTTTCCATTGATTCCGCTCTCAAACACAAACGCGTAGTAAAAAAGCCGCAACTCCAGCATACTCAAACGGGGTCAGAGCAACATTGCTCAGTGCAGATTTTCTCAGCTGCAGCAAGCCCATCACCTGCTAGCGGCAGCGAAATTGCTTCTTTCAACAGCAGAATCCTCATTTCGATCAATAAGAGAGAGGAAGCAGTTGTAAGAAGAACAACACAGGCATCAGCTACTACCACCTAAGTCAGTGGGAGCAGCGTCAGCAAATCAAGCTTTGCAAAACTGCTATGATGTATTTTTCCCAACTGGTTGTGAACACACAGCTTACATCCTACACACTCACTTCCTCGGCTCAGCGATCTCCTCTAAGATGTGCCTGACAAAAGAGAGGGGTTGTGCCGTTTGTCTCGCAATTTCTTTGAGTTGGATACCGGCAGCACCAGCTTCTTCAAAGATCTGGAATAAGCGAACTTTGAGAGAATCTTCGTCCATTGTTACCACTGTCTTTCTCTCTGCAAAGGACAACAGCAACAGCAGCCACGCCAGCAAATAAAAAGAACAGCAACAAGCGAGGCAACTCCAGAGTCTTCTTCTACAACCACACTTAACTAGCAGAAGTAAATATATATCAACAACGCATACAGCGGTGACGCAGCAGCACCAAGGGCTGCATCAGCACATGTACATCGACAGCACAGAAGCTCTTCCTGAGGAATCAATGTGGGAGTTTGATACTCGGTGTACCACATTGCTCATGCTCTTACCCTAATCTTGCCCTTCTACACTGCTGCCCTTGTGCAGATTGTAGCTGTCGGTGCGCGTGAGCCTAATTATATATATATATATATATATATATGCCGTTGCTTATGATTTAGTGATGTGCGTCTTACGTTTGATCGACTTGTTTGGTTCATTGATGAGAGCGCCGCTCGGTGCGTTGAAGGAGAAAACTTCATTATCGTCTTCATTCCCCAAAGCACTTTTTCCGACGTGAAAATGGAACAGCTAAACATGATAGACACACATTGAACATAGAACTGATGAGAATAGCAGTATGAATATGAAGATTATGTGTTCCATTAATGTTACTCGATTTTATATGAATAAAGAAAAGCAAGAACAATAGCAGAAGACTGAAACAAGAAAAAAGCATGACGATAGCAAAGAAGAGAGTCAACTAACGTTTTTTTAGCGCAGTAGTAGGGCAGAAGACCACCCGGAAAGTGTTAGAACGCATGCTGCAGTCCCCGCCACTTCATTCTTTTTATGCAAGATGTGAAGAAGCTAGAGACTTGTAGCAGCTCTTACAATAAAGCGATACTTCTGCTACAAAGTCGGTCCAAGCGATTGTATGCAGTAGCTTCCCCGTTTTTGAAGACAAGCATATTTCAAGCAGTAGTCGATTGCGGTGAAAAGTCTCTGTTGATCGCGTTTCCATTTCCTGCGTGTATGTGAACAACTCTTCCAATATCGATTGATATTCTGAAACATATATAGTGGTACATACATCTAGACATATGTCCTCGATAGAGCCAAGAAATGTACTGGCCCAACCCGAATGCTGACGCCAAAAAAACTACGGAGACTGGATTTTCCCTAGATACAAAGTGGACTACACTCCTTACAGTAGCAGTAGAATCCAGAGCGGTGTCTTTTCTTTTTTCTTCGATAGTCGCCCGAGACTTGTGTATGTTTATACTCTCATGCCGTTGTCGAAGAAAAGAGTGGTACTTCTTATCGAGACAGGGCACGTAGCTGTTGACTTCTTCTATCAGACACGCCACATCTGCTGCAGCCAAAGTCCCACCTACTGCTGCTGCCGCTGATGTTCCGCTAGACAAACTCTCGCTGTCGCTGCCACTGATGCTGCCCTGAACCTCTTCTGCTGCTGCAGACTGCTGGTCCTTCAGTTGACGCTGACGCCGGAGCGGCTGCTGCTGTAGCACCAACAGCTGATTGTTGCGTTTCACAGCAGCACACTGAAGTCGGCATATAGGAGCAGGGGCAGTGGGGCATGCACTTCGTGGAGCTGTTGCGGTTGCACTGCTCTCTCTACTGCGACTGCCGCTGCCGCGTTGTTGTTGTTGTTGGTGAAGTTGTGGATGAGTTGCAGCAGCGCCAGAAAAAACGGAAGTGCCGAATCGGCTACGCTTGGAAGCTGCAGCCGTTGCTGTCGCTGTTTGGGAGAACGGTGAAGAGGACTGAGCAGCAGCGGCTGCTGAATAAGTTTTTTTGTCAGAGAGACAAAGAAGAGACTTTCTTTCCTGGCTCTGTTTCCCATCCGTGTAGAAGACACCTAGCAAAGCCTGTGGCGGCGCAGCACGCCAGGCAGCTGCTACAAAGGGCGGGACTTTTATCAAAGACACCTGAGGCAAAGTTCTGCCTGCTGCTGCTGCGGCTGGCACTGCGGCAGCAATGTAGTCTTCTGCCGGGACATATTCTAGGTCTTGGACACTTCTGCTGGACAAACTGCCCCCTACTCCACCCTGAGAACGCGACGAAAAGCTGCTTGCAAGCCCCCCTCCAGCTGCGCTCCTCTGCTGCTGCTCTACTCCTGATGACGGAGTAGGCATACCACTGCTGCTATGGGGAGAGAGGCGCACGTGCAAAGCGTCTGCATGCAACGGTGCTCCATCTGCTGCTGTGTAGTTGTTGCTTGCTGACATTGCCGCTTTAATTGCCGCACAGGTTTACCGTCTTTGTCGTTCCTGCTGTTGCTGCACTTGCGGGGCCTGCCCTTTCACACTTCTGCTGTCGTAGCATGAACATACTTGAGATACACACACACACACAGAGATACACAAAGGAGTCGCTCTGTCGTTGCGCGTGGTGCTGCTGCAGAAGCGCTCGTTTCTCTCTCTTTCTCTCTCTCTTTCCCTTGCCGCTGCTGCTGGCGTAGCTGCTGTAAACACAAGGGGTGTGGAAACGACTCCAACCTGTTGCTGCTACTGTTGCAGCAGCTGCCGCAACTCCAGAGAAGGACGTGTACGAGACCTTGCCGCTGTTGCTGATACTGTTTCTCCTTCTATTAGAAGCGAACGCTGCCCCCCTCTCTTCGCTACTCCCGCTGCAACTTTTACGCACTGATGCGCTGTACTGCTGCGCTATCGTGCACCACGTGGTATCAATCCAGCTATCCGCGGAACTTCAATATCATAGCTATCACCGAATTCTCTGCTGCTTCTAGCAAGTAGTACTGCTGTGGTGAGGGAAGCTTTGCCACCACCGCCGTTGAGGCTCTTCGTTTGCTGCAGATGCTGCCAGGTAAAAGCTATACACTGCTGCTGCCCTTTTAGTGCTGCTGTTTGTGAACACTCCTACAGCTCCGCTTGCTGTCTCTAAGAGGTGCTTTCTGTTTTCCAGAGTTTTTTCCGCTGCTTACAGTATCGGTGCTACGGAGCTTCTACTGCTGAAGCGCTGTTGCCGCGAATCCTTTTTCACTCCTGCTGGTTCTGGTGCAGAGCTTTAGCTGGTGCCAATGCCCGACTTTGCCCGACACAATGTGGAATTTGTGTTCTTCGTCGTGTTCTTCTAATAATTATATTGTCAACGAGAACGAAATGCTGTGCAGTCAACGGCGGATGAAATGACCTTGAGGAAACTGTTTCCCTTTGCCATAAAATAGCGTGTGGACAACTAATGAGTGTGCATGCGCTGATCAGTGAAAAATAACTCCCCTGTATATACTCATACATCAAAATATATAACTGTATGTGAGTGTGTACGTGGCGGAGCAGTCGGAACGCTGGTATACACAGCACACTTTGTCCGCGTCGACACATACATATACAAGGAGGATACGAACGATTCGAATAGATACTTTTATAAATCTACTCAGAGTTGAGTGCATATGCGAGTATGTTTCAATGTCTCACAGTGGACGTTTATTATGATACATGTTTGTATCTACATATAGGCTGCTTAATTTAGAAACCTTCAAAAGTATATACGTATACATATATATACCCATATAAACAATGTAACAAAATGTAGAAAAGGTGAAATTTTGAGAATATAGACGGCAATAAAGCGCTTGTATACTTGAATTCCCAGACTCACATATGTGCGAACAGAAGCGACCGCATGTGCGAAACGAGTGAGAATTCAGCGAATATTGACTTCAGACAGACTTGTAGAGAAAAAGAAAAAGAAAGTGCGTTTCAGAAAAAGGCTACATGTAAATTATAGAGAAGTAAATGGAAACATGTACATATATATATATATATATATATATATATATATATATATATATATACGCATATCTACCGAAATTGGAGATGTCAAATGGAAGCGTACAGAAGAGAAAAGGACAGAGACACGATTGGAAAACAATTCTTGAGTACACAATGATTGGATTGTCGCTCGAAGAGGATTACTCTAATGAATGCGGAGACCCCTGAAAACAACGACAGAAACGAGAATAGCCCGGCGAATGGAAATCATAGGGCATGAAAATGAAGTTCAACGGAGAGTTCAAAGACTAGCACCAGGGCCGCTAAAACTTTGTGAAAAGCAACAGTCGCTTGAAGGGACAGGACAGACTAGTAATCTTATGGCTTCAATTTCATGGTATTGGCAAACTCATGTTTCATCTACAACGCATGCATACACCTCGTGAACGACACATTAAACCATGTGTCGTTTACTCTTAACATTTTCCTTGCCGTCTCCTCCGCCGTGTTGAGTGTAACTTAATATTTATCTACGCCGCAGTTTTTTTTGAGAATTTGTCTGGTGGAGAGCGATGTCGTTCTCGCAACGTCTTCTTAGGTTTACGCGGTGAAATCGAATTGTGACATTCATTGCATCTCGTAGTGTTTGACGAGCTTTGATCGGACGTGATTCTGCGTTTTCCTCCATCATTAAGGATTGAATATAAGCGAAAAAATACTTTGATAGAGGAATTTGAAACATCTCGCACGCAAATATTTGTGGATTAAAGGTTTTACACTTGCAGGTGCATAGTGTGTGTCAGTCCGTGTCAATGTTCAGTCACTGACGCAAAATTGCAACTGCAAAACCACTTCGACTTCACACGCCACGAATTCGTCCACCTCAAATCCAATTCTTTTCGTATTGATTTACAAAAACAAGGCTTTGATAAACGTTGTCTCGAAGGCGCAGGTATATGTCAAACTGCGGTGTTAGAGGGTGCCAGCTGAATGATATAGCACTGTTGCGGGACTTTAGGCTGTTCCAATAACATGAAACTAGAAAAGGCAATCGCTTCAAGTTTCTTTTCCCGCGCAGCAAAAAATAATCTGTAACGATGTGTATGATAGAAAGCGCTGATTCATAATTTGCGCACACGCTCATACGTTTGACAATAATACACTTATGCAAAAATCAAAATGTTTGTCGCCAACGTTATGGCAAAAAAATCAAAACTGCGGCGTCAGAAGAATAGAGACTCGGTTGTAGGAGGATCAACTGCCAATTAATTTGTATACGGTTGCCTGGTTGCTATTTTGTAAAAGGAATTTTGTTGATAGACATTGAGACACGCATTTCGATAAGCTTATGCTTATATAAAACATATATGAATCTATTTGAGGTTCGTATGTATTTATAAATCAAAGATAGTTAGGCATCTAATCTTCATTGTATTTCATGATCCACTGTGCTAACACTTGAATTAAGTAAAAAAGAAAAGTAAACTGCCGCGGTCGATAAATTTGTTCTGCGTGGCACAATATTTGTACATAGAGAGATGTTTTTCAACCTTGGAAAACTAGGACTTTAACTGGAAATGTTCTATGCAGTCGAAACCGGACTTTCTGTTTACCATTTGGTTGCATTGAGTCAAGTTACGACTGTCATACCAATCGTGCACGGCAAAGTTGACATGTACGTCGAAATGAAAATGTATAACTTTTTCAAGTACGCTGAGCTTATCTAATATGAGAGTACAACTTTTCCGTCTTAAACCTCGTGAAAAACGGGTCAGATACATAGCGAGGGTTGGTTTGTAAGCTAAGTTGTCGAAGGCACTTTATCATTTTCAAGAGTCATACCGTCAGCATCCTAATCGTATTTTTGTCTTCTGATGTTGAAGATGTAAAATTCACAGTGCATCACCACAAATCGTGACTAGGATTACACGAAAAACTTTGGCACAAAGCAGCCATATCCATACAGAGTTCAAATTTTTTTTCATCTAGTTCGTGCATCATGCTCTACGCTACCTCACATATCAAAACTCAGATGAGTGAAAGCAAGCCGGTGGCAAATAACGCTCAACTGTGCAATAGTCATTTTCTAGGACGGTAATACACTAATTCCGTATGTTGAGAGACAACTATTTACTGTGGAGAGACATTTATGAGGTGACTTTCCCCTTACGCAGAGCGGCAGTGATTGGCCCTGTCTGGCGAGTGCATCACGAGTGTCCAGCTGGCATTGAAATTGCTCAAGAGATTCTGCACGTAATGACAAATAAAATGAATATAATAAAATATTAGGTCTATACACGTGACGTATATACGTCTGTCTGTGGATTATGCTATATTGTTATTACATCTATTTTAGAAAAATAGTATCACATAGGTACAATGATAGAACTACACATACTTAGAGAAGTTAATTCTAGCTACGTACGTTGATGCAGATAATTTTCTATTTGTGTGTCTAACGCGCATGCACTGTTGCAGCAGCAGCACAGCTTTTTTGCCATCGTATACAACAGCAACACCCAATACAAAGTGAACACATACAATATGGAAATTTAAGCTCCATATACAATATATCAACTTTCGGTGCTGACCATCGCGTACGCTGTCTTGCAAAGAGAGTCTAAACTAGAAATATTGGTTAATTCAAGCTCTCACTCTGACGCCTGTGCTCCCAAAAGTTGTTTGTTTCTAAATATATCATCCTCTACAATGCAATATACGTCTTACACTTGAATTATCTAAAGTTTTAACAACCTTCAGCATAC
Source organism: Podarcis erhardii (assembly GCF_964252035.2). NCBI lineage: Eukaryota > Metazoa > Chordata > Lepidosauria > Squamata > Lacertidae > Podarcis > Podarcis erhardii. The sequence continues at coordinate 33,565 of NW_028292873.1, read as the reverse complement.
TCCGTGTGAACTATCATTTCTCATATATAAATGTATATTTATACCTTATAGTCCGAACAACTGCGCAATCAGACAGGTACTACGCAATTTCACACACTACTACAGAGAGGAAATTGCTGGTTGAAAGCCGGTTTGGCAAAGTCTTGACCATACCTGCCTTTCCGTACGGGCAAGCAAGCTGTCGTTTATTGAGGTGTTAGTTACTGGGAACAGTAGAGTCGGCCGTGCGTCTTATATACGGAAATTTACATTTATATATATCCATACACATATATATGTAGAACTACGGTTATAGTGACAGACGATCTGGATGCTAGTGATATGTGTTAAGGTCACACTTTCTTAGCTTGGAGACCTTTTCCGACGACGAGGCGGCGTAATCTCGACATTTCAGCAGCTGCAAGGAAGGAAAAAGAGTACGTGACATGTGGAACAACGTTTACCATTTATCGTGCCAATTTCTAAACGTATTTGCCAGTAAAATAAAAACATTCGCTTCTTTAAACATATATGGGTACTCCATTTGTAGAGTACATATACATACCAACTGTAGAAAAACTTGACCGAAGCACATACGTATAAGCTCCTCTGTGTGTGTGTGTATATTATATATATATATATATATATATATATATACATATAAATCGCCCTAAAATGAGAGGGATGGCATCACGGAAATCTGCACCTCACTACCTAGTTTTACTTAAGTTCTGGATGTCACTCTACCCATTAATGAGATGTTCGTTTGAGGCTTTTCTTCTTAGAAGCTCTTTCCCCCGTCGAATATCCTAATAAAATTGATTTGCGGCCATCCTTTTTTAAATGGTTTATTACAGCAGAATCGATCTCGGTCTTGGCATCCTTCCGTAACAAAAAAAAAACTTAAGTACGTGCATACAAATGTAGAAAATTTATTTTGCGGCATTGCCTGCAAGTGCCCCTGCATGATCGAGCACGCGCGCCGTAAGGTGAATCCTTCTGTGTTCGTGATCTAGTAAAAGCCGAGCGTTCAAGCAGCGGAAAGTTCTTTAAGAAAGAAACAGATACGTGTGATTTATGGTGAATCTGTTGCCTGCGGCGCGCTGTCAGATACCTAGCCCTTGCTATGACAGCTTTCCACCAGTAGGTGAACTTATATATGTATATGTATATATATATATATACATATATGTATACATAGGCATATACAATTGGTTCATTCAAACAGCGGTTTTTTATATCTTGCATATCATGTCATTCTTCAAACGTTTAAAATAATGCGTTCAATGCCGAAATTCTGTTTCACAAGCGTGAGCAAGGTTGTAGCTTGGCAGCTGTAAACTTCAATGCACGCTTGTATGCACTGACACACCTATGTGTATACACATTCGTGTACGAATATACATTTATATATGTATATACATGGGTAGGTAAATATAGTTTTTCCTCCGTGAACATGTATGCAGACTCGCCACATGCGTATATCCTCATGCTGCACTTCGGTAGCGCTTGGACATTTCTGACTTTTACGGAGAAAAATCTGCATTCGCATTTCAATCGATAATGCAAGAGAAATTTATTTTCAGGAATGGAAAACCACAATAAAATTATTTTCGGGTAAGAAGTACGCGTGGTGTGTAGTGACATAAAATGATACAGTTAGCGCTTTTTGCACGAAGTACAGAGATTTGCCTAGGAAAGGTGAGTGAAAAATCGACTGCAGCAGACCTGCTCAGCTTAGATACAACATACGCCCTGCGTTACATTTATATTTGTATAAACTTGTTGATAAGCAGAAGTGCATATATTGTACAAATAGATAGAACCACATTAAAGATATACGCGAGGAGATGAAGGTAAATGTACTTACATACAATTATATTCACCTTTACATAAGTATGACTATGTTGCAAATATGCTCTATTACTTTGTAGAATGGAGTGTCTATGAAAAGCAAATGCAGAATTATGACATTTGAGTAGCGTTTCAAAAGCTGCTATTTATATTGGTTCGACGTTCCCTTTACACACTGTAGATCATTTGCTTTTTCGACGTGAGATGCCCTCAATCAAATGATGAATTCGTGTGTGCCTGTGTGAGTGAATAGAGCAACAAAGTCGTGTATATGGGAAAAATTACTAGCAAATACACATATATATATATATATATATATATATATATATATATATATACGTGTGTATAAATGTGTATGTGTATAAATACAGACCTGTACGTTTACATACATATTATGTATGATTTTGTAAGAGCATGTACGTATAAACAAAGATTCAAGAAGCACTTGTTGTAATTCTTGCTACATATATATATATATATATATATACAGTTATATATGTGTCCACAGGGTCGAAATAGAGGAGCAGAAGGGTCTGCTTTTGTATAGAAGCTGCATATTCTCTTTTAAATTTCAAGTCTCCAAGCGTATGTACTAGCGGCTCAACGTGGAACGGAAGTGGACAACTTTCCTTTAATCATGTGCAAAGTGTACGGCTGCACTGGTAATGAACGATATCCTGGACACAAAAAATAAGAACTTTTGAAAGTTTGTAACTTAGCGTGTATGTATACATTTTTTGTTCTAGTCATGCAGAAGAATTTTCAGGCGTCATAAGGAACCGCAACGGCTGACAATGCATGGTTATTGGGATACTACTACTTTGGTAGAATTAGGTTTGAGTTTTGGTTTCGCCTGCACCATCCTATGTGAACAAAGAAATAGAAATTTTTTCGCATAGTCTGTCTTTACTAATCTCAATCAGTTGTTATACTGTATGAACTGATCAGATCATACTTCCACAGATACTCTGTGTAAACGACTGTATAATTTCATAAAAGTCGATACAAATGTGTATAGGTACAATTCAACTGATATAAAGCTCCACTACACCTGCAGACGCAGAGAGAAATACACCAAGACGCATTAAATATACATATATATATATATATACAGGAATCTATAAACACTAAAAATCTTATGCCAAGCACCATATACACTAAGAGCATTACTATATTAAAGTCAGCGCTCTCAAACGTTTGCGTAATGAATCTTTCGAAACAAGTCATTGTAAGTATTTAGATATTATTTATATATATACTGATGATAAAATATGCCTACGCAGTGCCAACTGGTCAAGTTCTGACCGCCATGACAACCCATCTTTAAAAGCGATTGTGATTTGCCAATATTCTAGTTTTTGCTTCTTTTGAAATTAGTGCAGTAGTAGCTGGCGTTGGTCCCTTGCTTTCTGACGTTGCTCCAGTAGGTGTACGTACTTCTCTCGCTACCCTTCTGCATTGCTGTTGTTTAGCGCTCTATTGCAACTGCCGCTACCACTGTTGGTGCCGCCCTTACCGCTCTGCATCTCTGCAACTGCAGCCCCGTTGCTGCTGTCGTCGTTTCTGTAGCCCCTCCAGCAATTCCCAAGTCTGGAACCGTCACTTTCATTGTGGTTGCTGTTGCTGCACTGGTTGCTTCTGCCGCTTCACCTGCAATACCTAGTGATGCTGCTGTAGCATTTGATTTTCCTTAGAGTAATAAAGCAGCTTCTGCTACAGTAGATGCTGCCGTGCTATTCCTACTGGCGTTGCTGTAGGTGCTGGTATAGCAGCAGCCAGACAGCAGCGATAAGTATCCCGTAGAGATCTGCAGGAACTACCTTCCCTTCAAAGAGCCAACTTTGAGCAATGAAGAAGAATGGTAGCAATTCGTTTGAAACAGCAAAAAGACCGTAAATGTCGGCTTCCCCTAAGGGATTCACGCGACTCCATGTATGTAGAAGCGCTGTGGAGATACACTGCAGCACGTGCTCTCCCGGTATGCGTTTCACGGCAGCAAGCGCAAGTGCAGGTAGGACAGTAGCCAGCAGCAACAGCTGAAACTCGCGTTTACCTCTAAGCAAAGAAGCAGAAGCAGACTGCGCCTTGTCCGAAGCCTCAGCAGCAGCAGCGGCAGTATACGCAGCATTTCTGATCTCAGTAACGGTAGCATCAGATGGTATATGGTAGCCTGTAGCAGCCATCTCGCTTGCATATTTTTGCATTCTGTCATAGTGCAGCTCGAGGCCGCCTAGGTACGCGTGTACGAAAGAAAGAGACAGAACAGTCTGGATTGATAGCGGACCAAAGAAAAACAAACAAGACAGCAACCGCTGCAGCTGCATTTTTTTGGTGATGGCGTCGACGTCAAATATCAAAGAACCAGGAGAAAGTAGTCGAGGAAATGTTTGTCCGTAGAAAGTAGATAACAAAGAGAGAGCACATGAGACTAACATATACGTGCGCGTAAAACGAGGTGTCTCGTCCCAAAAGCGGCATAACGCATTGTGTAAGGGTGAGCGAAATGCCACGCGACGAGCATCAGCTGAGGCAATTGCTCTTCCTTTATCAGAAACATCAAACTCCGCAATCGCTGTTTCCTCTTCTGCAGTAGCCGTGTTGGGAGCAGCATCATTAGTGGAGGTGGCGACATCACGTGACCAGAAGAGCCAGGATACGCACGGAGAATAGCATTGCGAAACTGTATGTGCTCTTTTGCTCCTGCTTGCTACGGATGATGCTGCTGGTTTCTTGCATTTTGCTGCATTTGTACTTGCAACGCTATGCTCATCGCTGCTGCTGCATGCCCGCTGCACTTCCTCATCGGCAGCAGGGCCGGCTGATGCAGTCGTAGAAAGTTGAGAGTTAGTAAATTTCTTTGCTGCTGCGGTAGCTTTTGGCTTACAGCTTTTTTGTAGTAGACTCGGCGATTTCGGCATAGAAAGAATTGCTGCTACAATTCCGTGTCGCCGCAGAGACGCCGCTGCTGCAGCTGCGGCTGCTCTCGCGTTGGCATCACGTCTCTCCGCCACGGTTTGTACTAATTTAGCCTCCGTTGTTTTCGATGCTCTTGCTGTTGTTGCTGCAGGTTCTCCGTTGGCTGCTGTTCCCTCTATTTTTAGCGTTGCTGATGACACCTCCAGATCGGAAGTTGAGTTTACTGCTGTTTCAACGCCATGGCAACCTTCAGTACGCAGCAGCACCGCAGTTGCACGTGGAGTAGCCTTCGCTGCTGCAGAGGGATCGCAAGTCGAAGGAGTAGTAAAACTAGTTGCATTGCTGGCATCGGCACAAGCAGCCATCAAACTAGCATGCGTCGGTTCTTTCCAGACAACAAGACAGGATGCAGGCGCAAGGCTTACCTTCTGCTTGCTCGTTGACTCCTCTTCTTCAACCTCGTTTATTTCATGCATTGTTTTCCTCTGTTTTCTTGCTGCTCTGCAGCAAGAACTCTCTGCTGACAATACCTCTGCGCACCAGCTGTCATCTGATGCATTATCAACCGTTTTATTTCCGGTCCTGCTGACCGACAGCTGGCGCAGAAGCCGCAACGCAGCGCGATGCACCAGTACGGGCAATTGCTGCTGAATCGTGGAGAAAGAAGCGTCATTTGATGCCTTCAGGAGAGAACGGACTCCTTCTGTTGTCATATGACTTTCAAATCTGCTGTGTGCCTCTGTATCAAATACGTGCGTCATGTGGTGTGCGGTTGGTGAATACTTGGCAGGAGACTGCATGCGATCGAGGAAGATTGAATGCCCATTCACTACTTCTGCTGCTCCAGTTGCTTGCAGTGCCTCATACCCGCTGCCACGCTGACAGCAAAGTGGCAGTATTCGCCGATTAGGAAAATGTTGCGGAGAACCAGATCTAGCGACGTTCGCCACACGGTCCGTAGTGCCAAGCGGCCCAGCACTTGCAGGCTGTAACACATTTACAGAAGCCGCTTGCAGTCGATATGATAGTGCTGCAGCTTCTGGTGGTAATAAGCTCACTTGTGGTTGTGATGCCACTGCTGGAGCGTCAGCTAGACGCACCTGTTGCCGAATTCGAGCAGAACACAGCAAAAGCGCGTGTGCCCCCTCTGCGTGCTGTTGCTGTCTCGAGCGACTGGAGGCTAGTACAAGATTCAATGAGAGCCGCATAAGCAGCCGAAAGATAACTATTCTGTACCGAAAGAGTGACATATTTCGATCGAAGAATATTAACACTTTCTGTTGTCGCTGTTCATATAACACTTTTATATTATTGCTGATGCAGCTTACGCTTTAGCTGCCCATGCTACCGTCGCGGAGGGTGCAGATGCCGCTGGTGTCGCTTCTGACCTTGATGCTGCTCAGTTTTTTGTGATTGGTATACTTGCTTCTGCTACTGTAGCTCTCGCTTATGCCACCGGTTGTCTAGGTGCATAGCGTGGAGACATAAGGGCAACACTAGCAGTACGTAAATTTAGAAAACAGAAAGCAGCAGCAACAGCAGCAGCCGGCGCAGCAGCATCTGTAAGTTTGAGCGATGAACGGAGCAGTAGTTGCTGAATGCGGCACATCTATGACTTCGAGCTTAAAATGTGACAGACAGACAAAATGTCCACAAAATAGCAACTGCAGAATAATAAGCTGAATTCATCAGCAGCGATAAGCAGCCGTTGACAAAGGTATGCCTTTCTTTCTCAGCTGCAGAGCACATCGACTATCGTAATTTGTAGCATCGAAAAATTCTTTGCTATCTTTTAGAAAGGTGCAAACCTTCTAGTAATTAATAAACTTCAACATTTTTGCGTCCAAAGTCACTGCAGAGTTTGAGGAGTACAACTCTTCCGCGCGGCACACGCTAATTAAACATATGCCGCGCACCAACATGCAATTCAGAAGAAGCTGCGTTTGGACAGTAATGCTCCACAGAATTGCACGGAATGTATCAGAGCTACCACGTCGATCCATCGGCCGCACTGGACGGCGCCAATAGCACCTCATTTTCGAAATTCCAGTCCCTAAAAAATAAATGAGTTATCCGATAACATTACGGTGGAAAAGAAGGTACTCATTCTAACAGTACCTCATCTTGCGACCGAGCCCACCGCTGGAGCACGCATGAATCGTCAGCGATGTCCGCCAACGAGTGAAACTTTCATTCAGAATTTTGGAGTCAGTCGCTGAATCAACTGATATTAGATACGGCTAAAACGCGATAGTCGGCAAAATTGGCAGGCGCCCACGGCGACACAAAGACAGCAATAAGTTATTCAGCCTTTTCCAACTGATTAAAACTGCCGTAAAAAGCGGAAAGAAGGCCGAACTGCAACCAAGAAAACTTGCTCATTACAATGAATCGACAGCAGCTGCAGTTGGAGTTGCCGACATATATATCATGGAGTCCTCGTAAATACGAACAAAAAACAATATATATCAGTAAAGTCGATGATGCGGATGTGAAAGATTAACTTTTGTACGCTTTACAAAGAATGCGAAATCATACGCATTGCAGCTGAGCTACTCCAACTTCTGGATCTGTGTCATTCATTTGAAATTTGAAAGTGAGTTCAACACGAATCCGCTCAAGAGACGTATGTGCTACTAAATGCGTGTGCGTATGTTCCGGTTAAAGGGTAAGTGTCACCACTCAGGCGGCACTTTGCCATATAAAATGCTTGTTGCAACGCTATCGAGAATTGAACCATCCCAGCTCTCGATGCAGATGAGCCAGGAAGAGTGGTGTCCTCCAGTTCTGCTTTTTGAAATGCTGTGATCGTTGTGACTAAATGGTGGTGACTTGGAATCGCTTCAATTACAGCTGAAGCGGGCGGTGTGGATTTTTTTTTAAACGTAGAAAGTATGCACTCATGAGCCTATTTGCTGTCGTTTTATAAATTTCTGTGACGCATATAGTAGTAGGTCACGATGAATATTCGAAATCATCTATTGAACCTATGCTTGAATAAGAATATGAAAGACAGCACTGATAGAACCGGTTTATGGTGCATTTCAATGCATCAAATGCATCCACACTGCAGCAGGGTGGCACTAGCTCTTTTTGTATAGTCACAGTGAGACGGACTAAAGGGTAAATCCCAGAGCCTCCACATACATTAATGGCACATACGATAGCAGAACCATTCTTTATATATCAAGACACATTGAATATACTTGATGCCACCAATCATTTACAGACAGGAGAGTTTCCGCTTCGAGAAATTTCAGATGGGTACAAGAAAATGGTGACACTGGTACTGCCGGACACGCAAAATAGGTACACAACCGAGTATCTGGAGGAGTAATTGTCGCAGCAGTACAGTGCCTGGCAAGAAATATGCTCGAATTCGCGGATTTGGCTTTTGGTCAAAAAAAATAAAAAATCATTTTTTATTCAAAAATTACAGAGCTACACACGTGGAGTTCATGGTGTATTTCACAGCGCGAGACCAAACGCTATCGCTGCATGTGTCTCTGCCACCCTCCCCGACGAAAAGTGGGACCCAAGTGGAAATGTACTGCCTGAGCCCAGCTGCAACATCCTTTAGCTCGCCGCGTTCGAATGGATTATTTAAAAAGATCGTCATAGATGAGTACACCATGCCTGGATTTCTGACTTAAATTCCAGAGAGTGAAAAGTCTCATCATTCATTATCGGTCATCAATATAGATTCTGATATCACGGGGGTTTTTACACATGTTTCAAAATACCATTCTGAAAGAACCTTAGAAGCAGCAGGGTTGCGCTAGTATTCAATTTATACAAAGGAGCGAGTTGGGCTTCGTCGCACTACCCTCAAAATGTTCAGGTATCAAGCTCTTGGAAGACGCGTTTTAATGTAAGGTTTTTTAGGATACTCATTCCTACCCTAAGCGTCACCCTCAACCGCGGAATAAGGGTATCCAGTCGACAGGTAATATGAGACTAGCGCTGCTCAGCAGCGGATCTCCGTCAAAGTGGAAACAAAATGGGATGAAAGTAAGCATAGACTCTGTACGCACGCTTAAGGATATACTCTAAATAAGTGCATATGCTTGTATTTGAAAAGTAGTTTTTCAATTGTACCTGTTGTTTACGTAAAAGTTGCAATCGCTACTGAAGTCACACTTACCGTACGCAACAACGTCGCAACAATCCTTTTCTTGCTGAAATTTAGACGCGCTTTATCCGTCCTTCTGAGGTCAAATTTGGCATTGAGTCAGTGCATTTGAACAATATGTGTGTCTTTTGAAAGATAGGCGGAAATCAAAATCAGCAAAAATTATGTATATATATATATATGAGTACTCAAGACACAGGTGGTAATTCTTTACAAATTTTCTAAGTAAATTTTTCAGCACTGTTCGTACCTGGAACTTCTGTTTCCAGATTTGTGCATCACACACCACAGCCCAAGCTTTTACGAAAGTTTTCACGTAGTATTCCGAGTCTACGATAAATACTGCTGCTCATCTGTACACGTTGGTCTCTCCTTATACACGGACTGTCATCCCCCCTCCCGCTAGCTTTTCTGCAATTTCAATGTGCGCTGGGCCTTCGTACAATTTGCTGATAAGGCATAAATTAGAGCATCAGACTCGATTTTGAGGTTGAAGATGTGCTCCTTAATAGATATCGCGTATATTCTATGAAATGTGCGCATAGCGTCATAGAATTCGATTAGGTAACCAAGTCATGCACCAGTTTATACATCACGGTGTTGCACACAGGCTACGCCAACGAAAAGTACGCGACACAAATTTTGCTTTCGACGGAAAACTAGTATACATACGATGTTCAATAAAACTTGAAAATATATAATCAATTTCGGATGTTTTGAATTGACACCAAAGACTGGTCCGGTCATATTAGATGGCAAAGGCAAAAATCCACAAGCTGGTACATCACCAATTTTCCAGGCTTCGAAGCTTGACCTACATGGAAATCTTCTGGACTTTTGAGCGTTCACGTCAGGCATCCATAGGTATAAAGAGGAGCAGTACACATTCATGCGTCTCGAATCTATATATACAGTCGAACTGAGCAATAACACGTTCTCATAAACTTCGAAGCCACTCCATATAGAGTCGAGTTTCTGCACAAAGTAAGAATCGCGCTTCTGTAGTGAAAAAAAAAATCTGATTTCTAGTTCTCAACCACTCATGATGGTGTCCGATGGTTTATCCTTTAAAGAGTAAACATATAAACACATATATATATATATATATATATATATATATATATATGTAAAGTTGTGAAGCCTAGCATTTGAAAAATTATCGATGCACTTTCACAGATATACACATCACTACCTGGTTGAAGGGAGACACCATATATAAGTGTCAAGGAGACACTACATAGAAGTGTGGTAGCTGCCATTTATTTGAACAGAATTCATTCACTTCATGCACGCTGCCACGAAATTGACGTATAATTGTTTGAATATACTGGTCACGTTCATCGATTAATTTCCCGCAAGGAAATAAGTCTATGTTGAGAATACTTCTAAAATATATGTTCCCGATTAATAAATCATACTGAGGACATGGCAGGTCTCTCCCCCTATGTAGATCCTGAGAAAACACAACGACTCTCACGCTCTAGCCTTTGTTCTGTCCGTGTAGAATGTTACTATTTTTCTTTTCAAGATTCCGAGATCCCGGATAGCTCCAACTCAAACTTCTTTACCGTTGGGGTAGGCTACTTAGCCTATATACATCTTAAATACCGGTAGCTCCAATTCAGATTCCATTGTAGATCTTAGATATCGGATGATAAATCCAGTTCATGACTTTACCCTAGCTATTTGAAATTCTATATGTTCTTATGCACTAGCTGAGATCTATTTCCACTCGCAGCTTTTGCAAAGAGTTGCACATTCTTCGCTTACTGGAATGAAGGGTTTGAGCCTGTGCCAACTATCGCATATTTTTCGACCGTCAGCTTGGGATTGTAGGTCAGTTTTTCAGATTTCCACAAAGTTTATTGTATCAGAAGACGCTGAGATTTACAGTGACGAATGCTATCACGTTTTTCATCGGGACTCTACCACGATCACAACAGGAAAGTCACCAAACCGAAGTTTTAGTGCGCAAGAATTAACATATTGTTACCACAGGAAACTACAACATAGTTCACGGAAAAAAACACCGGGCTTTTCCGAGTCAAGGTAAACATCAAGACACACACACTGGTGCAGAAGAGATGTTCGAGCAATTTCTTCATCTCAGCCCAGAAACGTGACTGCGCCAACATACGACCGATTTATACGTCTCCATTGGAATCCCCTACCATCCCTTTTCATAGGTAGAGAGTATCTGAATTCTCAAACAAAAAGCAGATGTTTTCCACAGCGTCTTTTGTCAGGAACTTCTCTAGGTTTGATTCCTTTTTTCACCTTGATGTACATTCCCGTTTTGTGCACTATATAACCGAAAGCAGCTGTCTGGTACCGCTTCATACTCAGTTGACAACTCGCAGCCCGCTAAACTTCCCATCTTTTTTTTTCGAACAGTCATTCCCATGTACACTCAGTGCGGCTTGTTTCAACCGCAAACAAAGCAGCGTTTTAGTACTGCATAGTTTCGAGTAAAATAAGCCACTTCACAAAAAAGGAGGAGCCGAGTAATTGACATGAAATCGGTTTCACAAGCATGAAGATAGCGGTTTTGCCGTTATCCGTTATACGGATAAATCTCTGCAGCTGGATGTTCTCTAAAAAGTTTCACTCTTCGGTATTTCACAATTCAAGAGACAAAACAAACTTCACTTATCGAGCAGAGCCAAACCCCGATGTCTGTACATCGACTGCAACGGTCGCGCGACCTGATCGAGAAGTACCATTCCCGACGTGTAATTTCAGGCACGTTCGACTTGTACACATTTTCAACATATTTTGACGCGAACAGACTTCACTTCAGTTCCATACTTAGCAGATAGAAACCTACACAGTAAACCTCTTCCACGTACAGTCATGCACCTACAACTCTACTAGGTTGCCAGAGAGCGAGAACCTAATCGCATCTGTCGAAAGGAACGTTTGAAAGAAAAATGTCGGCGAAAAAAATTAAACGGAATAATGCATGGACTCTCACTGTGGTTATCCGCGTGAAACTGAGTGAAACCATACAAAATGCATCGATGCTAATTAAGCTGTAACAATTTTCACTGCGGACAATTTCCTATAAGTTCACGTGGCATGTAGATGGGAGCGTCATCTAGAGGAGCACCTTTATAAAACATTCTGCTTTATATCGTTCACTTTATCTTCATCACTTGCAACTTCTAATATAATTTCCAGCAACGCCCAACTATTCTCAGTATATCACCGCTGAGCATCTTATCCGAAAAATGAAGACATGTTTAAACGATCTATTTGTTTAGTTTCATGCACAGTTTGACAATGAGAATCAGCGACCGCAAATTCCTACTTCAGGGCACATTCACTACATTATTTGGCGCGTCCTGCGCGCGCAAAGAAGTGCATTTCTAAGGGAAGGCCCTTTCAGGATGGCGGCATCACATTGTATATGGCATTAGATGTGTTGAAAATCAACACTCTGGGTAGAGTTCATGTACAACAGAGCGCTGATCCTAATAATGGAAAAAGTAGATGAAAGGATTCGTGAGCAACTAGAACTTTCACTAAAGAATGCATGAATTTATCAGCATGGAAAAATAAGACACGTCCATTACAAGTATAACTCGAAGACTCTCCAGCGTACGCTTCTACATGGGCTCAAAAAACCATATAGAAGTGACGAAGATGCGTCCAGATATTCCAGACTTTGGATCTATCCAGTCTCCACAACTGAAATAACAGCTTCACATCTGGTAAGCAAAGGCTGGGAACCGGTAGCATTGTTACGACACAGAAATCTATCTCACATGTTAGTTACTATGTCTCCCCAGCCTGATATATCGCAAACTCCCCATGAAAACAAACCTTAGAACGTATTGGGTAACTTCAATCGGCGCATTCCGCGCACGTGATTTTCTGCACTATCTCCCATCGGAAATACACTGCCTAGATAGTGAACAGATCCCAAGATTATTCCTACATCAGAAGAGACATATAGAGTGAGTCTACAGTATTAAATCCAGGGGAGCTGCGACTGGCACTTTCAAAGACTTTCATTAGCAAAACAACTCAATAGCTATGTAGGTACCTCATGTCAGTAGAATACACCAAGCTCTAACAGCTAATATGAAAACTGCTTCAAACCAAAAAGCCACTTCAGCCAACTGACAGTCTCTTACTACGCACATGTCCTCCCACCACACATAATGTTAAATCGCCTATATTAACAACACTGCAGACGTAATTATCAACAAGCTTGCCAATTATACTCAGCAGCATTGTAGAATTGCTGTTTTTCTAATGGCGGAATATGTAACCATCATCCGAAGCGTACGTATCTTGATGGACGGAAATTAATCACACAGACAGCTTGCGCATATCGCCAGCTACACCTGTCTTATTCTGTCGTGCTTGACGCTGCTCTGCAGCCTTAATGCTATCAATGTACACATTGTTGCGGCTGTTGCTTTAGTGAATAAATTCTGCCTACAGCCTGCGTGCTCTAATTGAGATCCCTCGCACACAAACAGCTGATGCCTCAAGCCCATGCTACGTTACAAGACATTTCAAGCAATGGAAAGTGGCGGGAAAATTACAAAAAACAGTTTCACCCTCATGGCTCTAGCCTTGAGCGTGCTGTTGGCACGACAGGAAAACGTAGCTTGCGAGAAGCCGCAAAGGCATGAGTATGCTTAGACATAAGTATACATATATATATATATATATATATATATATATACCCTTAATGAAAAAGTGAAAGCGCTAAAAGAACAGTGTAAAGGTTTTCTACATAAAATTTTTTGAACAGCAGTTGCCGCTCCCTCGGAATTACACACTTTGTGAATAGCTGCTAGGATGCAGTAGTGTCATCACAGAGCTAAAAAGACTGGCCTTCATATATGAAGTGCTCGCTAAGTGTTGAATCCAAATCCTTCAATTGAGTTGGAGCTTCAAGATTTATCTGCAGGAGGTACCCGTCGTGAAAGGATACTCTAAGTGGTGCCTGCAATTGTGCTCAGCAACGGTTGAAAGAGCACCAGCGACAGCAGCGCTAGGAACGGCGACATCAGCGAAATGCAGATGAATCTACGCGCATTAAAAGTGCCTAGTGACTAAAGAAAGAATTGAATGAACTGGCATCCCGAAAATCAACGGTTCGATTTTTTACAAGGTATGGGTGCCCAGCACGTGTGCGGTCTCCTTCCCTTCTTTCTCGGGTGCTCATACTTTCGCCCCGAATTTCCACCGAGGCAGAGATGAAGCAAAAAAGTTTGCAATATTTCGCTAGCAACATTTCTCTCCTTCGCTGCTGGGACTGCAGCACCTGCTGGTTGATGCAACAGCAGCAAATTCGTGTTGTTGCTTGGTATCACTATTTTCCAGCCTCTCGCTGCTGGTTCTCTGAAGGGCCGAAGAACCTTCGCTGCAACAAGTACTAAATGAATTGCTATACGCAACGTACTCCGACAGGGTGTTGTCCTCATTCTCTATCTGCATCTCTTCTACGCTACCAGAGGCTTTCGTGCACCAAGATGAATCCTTTTCTTCTGCATCTGGCGAATTTTTATCCAAAATATGAGATGTGAGGAAGTTGCAGCTGCTGGTCTTCGAAAACAAGGTCTGTTTTTTCGCCTCGTGTTCGTACTGCCATTCTTCACCTTCCGCGTCGTGAAATCCAGCTTGCTCGAACGGCTTCCGTTGCACTTCTTGCCAATCGCAGCGCAGTGACGCGCCAGCAGCGCCTGCAACATCGCTCGCCTGCAGCTTAGGATATTTGCTGTTCGCCGCCCGCTGCAGCAACGTGTCGATATTACGGTTTTGTTCATTTTCAGAATTCAATAGTGCGGCTGCGAGAGCAGCAAGCGCAGTAGATGTATCTGTAGTTGGAGCAGAGGAAGACCGTGGAGCGTGCAGCTGTGTTACATTCTGCTGCAACGTAGAAAAATGCGACAGTGGTAAGCTCTCCTCCGCCAACTCACGATATTTCCCGCTTTCCACTTGAGACCGGTCGGCTGTTGCTGCGGCCAGTAGAGAAGAAATCAACACACCTCCTGGCTCCACTGATGTTGCTCTTTCAGAAGTCTCCGCAACTGCGGGAAATGATGCAGATATATCAGAACTACCTTTTGCCCTTGCTCTTTCCATACTCGCGCAAAGCTCCAAGGCAGTCTGTTGTTGTTGTCTCTGCAGCTCCTTCTCTGTAGGGACTGCAGTCATCTGCTGCAGTTTCTCCATCACCAAAGACCAGTCCTCCTTGCTGGACGGTAATGCAAGACTGTTATTTGCGTTTTCTGCCAGTTGACCTCTGACAGCGCTGTTAATGTCTCTGTTTCTGCCGTTGAGTGGTGATTGTCGTTGGTGTTGTTGAACTACGGAGTAGAAATTTGGATGTTGTGTGAGACACGTCAGACTATTTAGACGGTCATTTTCTTTTCTGATTGTTGCCGTCAGATGCTGCCGGTGTTGCTGTGCAACCGGGAACGAAGAAGCAGCCGTACCGCCAACCGATGGTTGCGCTACAGCTGCTGAGGACACCCCCCCCACTGCAGCAGAGAAAAAAACGGCGTTCGCTTTCAGCAGGTACACAAGATAAATTGTTGCAGGGATAGCCTTGAGCTTTACTCAACCGCGCAGCAACGCCTAACCAACTCAAGGCATTGTCGCCAGTGTTGCTGCTCTTGGGCTGCTTCTCTACTACGGCATTTTGTCTTTCCAAAGCGTTGACAGTGCTGCTGTTGGTTAGCTGTAAAAGTAAGCGGGAAACTTCTTCGAGTACAGAAGGTGGGCGATCCTCTGCTTCTTGCTGCTCCACGTGCTCAACAAATCTGTTTGGTGTCAACGCTGTTGCTAATGCATTCTCCCTTGTATTCATCCATCCCTTCTCGCAAGGGCTCGTAGCAACAATACCCGTAGGAAGAGCCGCAGACAGAAGCAATGGCAGTATGGCATTTGTTTCAACGTGTTCGCGCAGCAAAGTGTTAGTCACTTGCTGTTCTACCCTGACAGCAGCTTTAGGAGCGGCCCGCGATCGTTTCCGTTTTCTAGAATCACCTTCCAACAGTGCATCACAATCACCAGTAGGTCCGCGAACGGCAACAGCAGGAGCAGCTGCACGATGAATACCGTTATCAATACGAGGTTCAAGTGACTGCTCGAAATGCTCTTGGGCGAATTTGCTATTGCTAGAAGAGCTACATATGCCATTTTCAATAGTCAATTTGGTAGAAGTAGTGCTTTTATTTTTGTTGCTATTGGTGCGCATGCATTTGGTTTGCTTGGCTGTTTGATTTTTCGCACATTCAGTAACGTCTCGCGCCCCTGCTGCTACGGCTGATGCGACAACACTGCTGGGAAGTGAGCTACGCAGAAGCTCAGCAGCAGCGCAAGACAGTAGTGACAGCGTATTCGCAGTCATCAGTAGCTGCTGCTGCTGCTGCTGCTCTGTTGTATCGACTGTTACATCGTAACGCGGAAGCTCCTTGCAGCTGATCTTGTTTGCGGCATCCCCATCTTTTGAATGTTGCAACAGATTCCTGAATTCACAGCCAGTCGCCTGTCTTTCTAGAAGAAAACCACTGCGATTGTTGGCACGTCGACGCCGAGTTGATCCCTTTTGCTGCTGCTGTTGCTGCGCAGGCCACAGTGCGCATTGTTCCGTGTCTGCAGTCAACCCGGATTGCTGCTCTTGCTGCTGTGTTTTCGAAGAAGTAGCAACAGTAACTCCACTTTCACCCACCGCAGTCTGCTTTGTTATTGCCGAAAAATGCTGTTTTTTTGCCACTGCTGCGTCTTCGATTTGGGCGCCTGGTTTTCTTGCTGCTGCCTCAATACTGCATGCATACCACCAAGATGCTCGATGCAGCTGGTATGCAAAGAAGGCGCGCTCATGTCTTGTTCCACACTGCTACTGGGGTCTTCCAATTTGAGTGTTGACTTTGCGCCATTTTGCGCCTTTGCTGACCTGTTATTACCTATGTCTCCTCCAGCAAGCAAGAGAAGCTCAATCAGACGCTGTTGTCGTTGCCAATCAGTGCAACTGCGAAGATTGCTGGGCTCTACTTCACTAGGAGCGAGAAATGTTTTCCCTGCTGTCCTACGCTCTCTACTTCCTCTCTGCTGCTGTTGTGCATTACATGAAACATTCTCTCCATCCGCTTGTCCGAAATGCCGGAACAACAATTGCGTATCTGCTGCTTCACCTCTCGGAGAAAAGTCACTAGCAGAAGAAAATCGTCCACTTCCTGTCTCTTCAAAACTCGTGACAGCAAGCGCATCTCTGAAAGCTGCTGCAGCAGTTGCTGCTGCGGCGATCTCTTTGCTATTTCCTGGTGCGTTTGCAGCTGCTGCGGCAGCCTCTTCCAGTGCCTTCGCTACAACAACTGCAGCAGCTCGCTGCGACGTGTGAGCGGCAATACTCCTTCTCATGCTGCTGTTGCCCATGCCTTTCCCCCTTGCGGCAGCACTGCTGCCTCTGCGATCGCCTGTTCCTATAGTTGAATTCAAAACGCCCTCCGCAGCAACACTTACTGAAGCAGTCCCACCTCGGGCTGAGGTGCCAGCTGTTGCCGCCTGACTTTTCTCATGATTCGCAGACACGCCGCTGGCGCTGTTATTGCTGCTGCATGTAGAAAAGGTGTTCTTCCCGTGTGTGCTCTGGTGACCCAGCAAGTTTTTATTGATATTGCTGTTGTATCCGGCGCCATTCAAAGAAGAGTTACTACTATTACTACTGCCACCGAATTCCTGACTGCACTGGACAGCAAAGTCGAAAACTCCTAATAAGTGAGAAAGCTTGAAGAGATCTGATACTGTGGCAAATGGGACACGAGAAAAATACAAACCATTACTCGCAAGAACAGCATCTCTAGTTGCTGCTGGTGCTGCATGATATGCCCTACGTAATCTGCGCAGTAGGACTTGTCTGCCTTCCGCTCCTAGCTGCAGCCTGAAACCTGGATACCACGTGTGAGTTGTTGCTGATGACGCTGTCGTTGTTGTACTACCAGCGGAAAAAGACGGCTGGAGCAGCGGTTGTTTCTGCGGTTGCTGTACAGATTTGAAAGGGGAGGTATGATTAGACAAACTTTCGGGTACAAGTGCTGATGCAGTAGTAGAGAGAGTGCAAGATGAGGGATCTGCTCCATCAAGTGAAGCAGATGGCGACGAATTAATGCTGCGCGCCATTTCGAAATTTCCTCCTGCTGGAGGTGCTCCAGCTGCTGCTGCTACTGGACTCGCAGCTGCAGTAGCTGCTTCTCCAAGGGCAATTGCCTCCTCTGTCTGCTGCTGCTTTTGCGGTAGCGTGATTAACTCACTACCCCTCATACCTGCGGTTGACGCTGCGTATTGTTTCTCGCTGCTAGCACAGTCACTGGAAGGCACCAGAACTGTCTGTGAATGTGAAACTGTTTCTGCAGTAGAGAAAGCTACCTCGTTCAAGCTGGGATTGCCTGATCCCGCTGAAACAGAAGGAACTCTTTTTTCCGGCTCCTGCACTAGTTTGCACTCTTCGATATCTTCTGCTGTGAACGACAATTTCTGCTGCTGTGGCTGCTCTGCGTTCTGTGGCGAGCACGCTGCAGTAGCAATCTCATCAATCCGCAGCTCCTGACTGATGGCTAGCGAGAGTTCTTTGCTGCTGTTGCTACCTTCGTCGGAACACTGTTTACAATGACTCTGTTGCACCTCTGTGGCACCAGCAGTACTACACTTCTCCGCTTCTAATTTGAAAGCAGTAATCTCCTGCAGCAGAGCAGCCTCGTCGCCTTTGCTGTTGTGAGGATCTAGATGATTCGCGGGTGCTGCTGCAGTTTCTATAACTCCAGGAACTGCAGCAGGTGCTGGACATGGAGTAGCGAGAAGACTCATGGCAGCGGAGTAGAGAGCAACACAGCAGCAGCAGCACCGTGTCCTTCGGCTTCTTGAATACGTATGCGGGGTGAGGTCGAGCGTATTCGACTATCTCGCATTGCGGCTTTGCCGTCAACGTCTTCATGAGCAGCAGAAAACGCTGTAGCCGACCTCTGTTGTGCCTGCTCCACCAGCGAAGGAGAAGAGGATGACGCGTAAGGTGGAGACGCAGCTGCTGTACTCGTGGAATCACAAGATACAACACAGGTGCGAGATGCGCAGCCATAGGATAATGGTGTAATCGTACATAGACAGCCGCCGCGTGGAGTAGACTCTTTCTCTACTGCAGAAGAATTCTCCTGCGCCCTCGCAACCCCCAAATGTGTTGCTCCTTCCGCACTAACCTGTTCACAGCTCCATTGCTGTTTCTCGGTGTCAAAGAAGACTGCTGGTGATGTTCCTTTTGCCGTGGCCACTTCAGCACTTGTAAACTTCTTGTCGTCAATTTTCATGCATGTGAACTTGAACTTAGAAGGATGTCGTTCAGTAATTGTCACCTGCTGCCAATGCTTCACCTCACTTCCTTTCTCCAGCTCCGTCGCCTGCTTTTCCGCTCCTGTCGTTCGCATCATTACATGGTTCTGCTTCTTTGCAGAAATTACCTGCCGCCCTTGATTGTCCTCCATCACCTGCTGCTGTCGATCCATCGTCACCTGGTATTGCTCCTGCGAGATCTCTATAACCTGCTGGGATGGTGGCTGCTGACCAGCAATAACCGGCTGCTGTGGTTGGTATTGCTTGCTCGCACCTGCCACTTGCTGCTGCCTGTCAGCAGTCTCGCCCAAAATCAAAGCACTCTCGGGTAAGACGTTACTTTCTTTTTCTTCGCTGCTAATGTTATGCGGTAAAGAAGCCCCAGATGTGGGGTTGCGCTGCGAAATCAAAGGAAACTCTAGCAGCAGTAGCTGCTGCGAAAAATCATTTTGTCTTTGTGCTGTTTCTTCTAAACGATCCGATATGAGAATAACGCTCTCAGTCTCCATCATTGACGGGTGAAGATGTATAATGCTCCTTGTCGTCCTCTCAAAGTTGCACTCCAAAAGAAGAGAGAGCTGACCAACAAGGAGAATGCGTAACCAGAAGCGGTGTGTGTGAAACTCGATGCAAAATAACGCTGCACTATGCTTTTCGACACGATGAACCTGAATTGGCGAACAGAGTGTTTTGCTGGTGATACATTTCCTCGAAATAAGTTTGAGCGAAATGCTTTTCTCGTTCTGAGTATACAAGCTGCAACCTTTTTTTCACTAGCAGCAGCACCGCCTGAGTCAGTATAGCGCGCTGCAACAAGGCGCACAAAGCTTTCCCTGACCGAGAGCGCAATAAAACCTGAAGGCAAACCGTAGCTTGCTTATCGGAAGCAGATTCTTTATAAAGATTTTGATCATTATTGATTTGTACCTGCATATGAATACACAAAAATATGTCTATATGTCGTCAGAGGCATGTACATCAGCACGGCTATATTGGAAAAATGTATGTCACACAAATTCTGGATATCGCTGCGCTCTGGGAAATTCGAAGAGACACCGCCGCTACAGTCCGCTGAACGATCAGCCTCGCTTGCTGCAGGAATGATCGGCGACGACCGAAAGACGCCACACGGAAATTTAGATCCAAGCACACAAACATACACACGTGATAAAATGTTTCGAAAAAAGGTAGAATAGCGCGAATTTCTACGAAAAATGCCGAAACGCAGAACTCATGGTAACGGTAACTGTAAGCACTTGAGGAAAACTGCCTCTTCTGCACCTTCATGGGAAGAGCGTTTGCAGCGCCGTAGGTGCTGCAAATTGCTGGAATTGCGCGACAAAAAAAGATCGGCTGAAATTGCAACTTTACAACTTAAGTAATCACACCATCAAACTCTACTATGAAAGCCGTCGCGTCGCTACTACGCTGCACCAGGATTGGTGTCTACTACTAAAGAAAAAAAAGTGAGATATGCGGGAAAACTAGGAACAAAACGTCAAAAAAAAGAAACACTTTCGCTGTCGTCGTTATAGAGGAAGACGAATGTTTTTCTTCCCTTGATTCTGCTGCGTCGAAAGTAGTCCATCACTCTTCTAGCTAACAATATAAGCGCCCGGCTTCTCCCAGAAAGGCGAACAAGCAGCAGCTGCAGCAGCAACAAAAAATGCCGCAGGAAAACCCCGCCACCACAGCAGCCAAAATACAGTGTCTCTCTCAGCAGAAAGACAGTGTAAAAAGTTACACTCATCTCAGGAGATGCAGTAAGCCGCTAACAATGCTCTTCCTATTTCTAGCGAACAAAAAGCCTTGCGCTACGCTTGGGCTACACCCACCACGAGAAGAAAAGCCAACAGCGGCAACAGCTCTGCGCGCAGTTCCAGCGCAAATGCAGCAGGTGCCGCAGACAAGCAGTGCTCTTCGTGGTAACCGCTGGAGTAGACAACAGGTAGCAAGTTAAGCCCAAGAATGATTTTTTCTATGTATAAAGCAACTATCTGTCCCCTTTCCAGTTCCAGCACACCATCGGAAACTCCGATAGAAAAATAACACAGTGGTCCCAGCTCTTCTTCAATACAGGAGTTCAGCGTGCCGCTATCAAGACGCTGCAGCGGGAAAAGCAGCGAGATGACAAAACAGCAAAATGAATAACGCATGAATCTGGAAGTAATCAGAAAAAAACCACCAGAAAGACGCTTCTGTTACAATAGATGCCGCCTGTCTCTCAGCTGATCAAAGGCGAGCACCCAATCACTGCGGAAAATGCCAGACTTTATCGTCACAATTGCACGAATTAGAACGACCAGAACAATTGAGAAATGTTATAGGCTGCAGCGCCTCAATGGATTAATTGGATCGCTGAGAGACATGAGAACACTAATAATTTTTTGCTTATTGTATCTACCTGCAGTCTACACAACAATCAAGACGCACGAGGGCAACGCTGTCGCTCGGACGCCACACTGCGGTAGCTCCTTCTACTACCTCGCTGCTGCTCTTGTACCAGCACACGGGGCCGGCTGTAACAGAAGCTCCACCTTCTTAATCGCGAATTTGTCGCTGCAACCCAAAGTAGTAGGTCAGTTGAATATGAAAAAGCAGCTGCAAGTAATTTGGCAAAAATGTAAACAACAGAAAGCCGAAGCAACTATCATTAACGCAAATATTGTTGTTGCTACACAGCAGGGGACGCGGTAAAGCGCATCGCAGAAGCAATGTCTGCGGCGTCGCGCGTCTAACTTTCTGCCCTTTCCTCTCCAAGCGGTCCTCTCACGGAGATCTGTTATTAACTTGCTGTTGTCAACGCAATCGCTGTGGCAGCTGTTGTTGCTGCACCAGAAAATGACGCCACAAATAGAAATGGGGAGAGAAACGGAATGAAAGCGCAAAATAGCCGATATCAGCAGGTTTGCCGTCTATGAAGTAGCCAAAGACATCTTCTCCTCTACACTCGCTGGAGACAGATGCGCGTCTTCTCCCCATCCCACAACACAAATGGATGCTCACGGCAAATTCTCGAAAGTTTCGTACGTGGCAGAAAATCTCGAAGTGGAAAACTACTGGCAACGACATAAATAAGCTCCGATACCGTCTTTAATTTTGTACTCGCAGCTCCTCTATCTTCATTTCGGTAGCTGTAAAAAGCGGGATAGCGCTTCAGCTCATTACAATACGCTGCGTTGGACATGATACATGAATTCTGCTGCGGTCCTGAAAATTTCCATTTACCAGCATTGCAACAATTACACGATTCGTGTCACTCAAGCTGCTGTTTCTAATGTGCTTTTGCTATCTTCCGGTGACTATCCGACACTGCCCCTTTTTTGCCTGCCCTTCTAATTGTCCACGATTCTTTACGTTGTGCTGAACCCGATTGAGGGGTAATTTCAACTCTCATGGATTCATTACGTCTACGAGCACATAAGCGTCCGCGAATCTCATAGCAGGCACATGAAGCTGCACCTCCTGAAAGTACGAGCAACCCTATATCCACTATTTGTATATAATATCAGCAACAGCCTCAGGATAGCGGCAGTCACTATAATGAAGCTCTCGTTATCACATAGGTTTGCGTACTGTGCCATTCACTCTGTATGGCAACGGAATCAGATGTTTCAGCAAAAAATATTTGGATCTCCTCTTTGCATTTTAGAAAGTGCACTTGTCTTAATCTAAAGACTGACGCCTAAACAGAAGTAAAAATTGTGAAAAAGCGAAAAGCAGTATCCCTGAAACCTGCAGGCATGTTTGCTAAGCCTGCGCTTCAATTAGCGCGCGCCAGTATTCTGCGTACATCGTCACCATTTCACGACATGAAAGTGTCCGCCGATGAGTCACAGTTCCACAAAAGGCAGGCGCCGTGCCATAACAGGAGCTGTGATACGTGCTATTTGGCAGAATACGCAACATTTCACAGCTACAGCGAGGTACCAGCCGCAACGTTGGAAAGAAAGCCTCTACTCCCTGTGCAGTACCTGCTCGCTGTAGACAACGCAGACTGATAATCTGGTCTTTTTACCGACTGCTGGTTTTCCAAAAGAATCGACGCCCGAGACATGTATAGTGGTGAACCTGCTTTGAAAACGCGGACCTATACACTTGAAATCAGGACGCGCAGCACGCAGCTGTTTTCCAGAAAAGGCGAATGAACAACCTGAAATGGCTTCAACATCAAAGATGAAACTAAAGCACCGATGCTACTGGTACGGTAGCTGTAGATGTTGCGCAGCCCCCGCCACTCTCTGTCGGCTAGCTGGACACGACCGACAGAGACGGCTGCAACCCCTCTCTGCTGCTCCTGTCGTACGGCCCCGTTTGCTAGTCGTGCCCTAAGGTAGTTAAAGGCACAGATCATAAGCTGTTTTCTCTGTGTTTTTGTCCACACAGCTGACCTACAGCGGCATTTTCGATAAGAGAATGATTCTTGATCATCTTCACGATCGTAATGCTTCATCCGCAAAGAATAAGAATTCAGAAGTATGAACAGCGATAGCGGCGCTCAGGCTTTGGAATCTGCGAAGCAGGAGTTAATCAATTTGCTATTACATATGTGCGAAGCTATGATTGTGAATAATTAGCTGGAAAAGAATTAGAAGGAGAAAAAAAATTATAATACTTTTCATTACGCGGCTACTGCAACGTAGGAAGGAAAATAAAATCTTGTGGAAACAAAGGCGGGCAGATCACCAGATCGAGCTGTTCAGCATCTCGCTGCTCTCCCCACTGTTTCTCTGCGCCTCGCTGTTACTTCTGCTGCCCCAGCCACGGTTGCCGTTTTTTACGCTAGCTGTCCCGCCAGACTCCCGCCGTTGTCCACGAGTCCCGTCTGCTCTCATCCTCTATGCTACGGTTTCCACTGCTACATAAGCTACTGTGGTTCCTTCAGCATGTATAGAGGTCTTCCCCACGAAAAAAGATGCCTCAACAGCGTGAGAAAAGGGTAGCAAGCTATCAAGTCTGTGTAGACTGAAGATCGGCAGTACGTGGGAAATATTTGACACGGTTATCCGTTCGTCTTTTCATATGTTCTTTTGGAATTGGTGCTGTCGTGGGTAACAGAATTTCTTTTTGACAGCAACCTACACTTGGTACAGGTTGCTGCATCTTCTGTGTCTCTCCGCTGTAGTGGCGCTGGAGTTGCCGCCGGAGCAGCGTTTAAGTGTATGCTCTACTGGAGCCGCAGAAACTCTGTCGCCGGCGTTGCTGCGCAGAAAGCTAATGGGACCCAGGCCCGAAACCTTGCTGACTGCCCGCTTTTGTATTGGCGTTGCGAGCCTGTAGGAGCTGTTGTTCCTGCTGCTTGATTTGGGTGCTGCGAATTTTGTAGGCGACTGAACAGACAAGTCTGGAAAGGCGATGAGCTGGTACCAGAGTTTAAATGTGTTCTTCGCAGTAGCTGCTAGACTTCCAGATTTATAACAATTTTATTACTAGTTTTTCGCTGTGTCTACAAATAGTGCAGCTACTTTACGTACTTTGTGTTGGAAACCACATCCGGTGTAAACAGACGTGACATTGATTTATTGGGAGCGTAATTGTTCTGGTATAGCCCGTGCTACTTTTTCCCCACTATCACTGCTGTTGCTGCTACTTTATTATCGTGGTTTACTGACTTTATGTGACATTTGTATTTCTACCATTCGGCGCCTTCTACTGTGTCCTGTTCTCCCACACATTTGGATTTTTCAATGTGTTAATGTTAACTTGGGAATATTGCAGCTTTCTAAGCGATGATCGATGCTGTTTGTGAAATATTGAAATTTACAGGTATGATCAGTGCCACTAGATCAGTAAATTCTGCTACAGCTATCGCTGCCTGTGCCGGAAACAAAGACACATAATCTGCCTCTCCTGCTGTTGCTGTGTAGACGACGACAAGCATCTTGAAAGTTACCCTTGTTGCTGACGGTCAAATACCAGTTCCATTCTTTAAATAGAAGAGAATCAGGCTGACGAAGAGTGCTGATCGTTTACAGTTCACAGCTGGTAAACCTGAAACCTGATACTGGATCTGCAAAATTGTGAAAGTGGTCTGAAGAAGAGTACGTGGAAATCAGTCACACTGGTGTGGAAAAACACCTAGCGATCGCTGTTTGTTCACCTTATGATGTGAGGTGGTACCATATGAAAACGTACATGATAGCTTTGTATTATGACATATATATATATATATATATATATATATATGTATTTACAATGTGATGTCTCAATATCATTTTTGTTTCCATGCCATTAATGTATACAAGTACTTGTATAGATAAATTATTTCCAGTTATAAGTGTGCACGGCTACTAAAGACATGCATTCGCCACGACATAGAACAGATTCGTAATACTGTACCTCTGCACTCACTTGAGATGAACGATGAGTAGTTCGACTAGATCAACTCATGCCCCAGACAACAATTTGGTAGTGCAACTTGTTCAAAACGTCAAAAGAGCTGCGGCATTGGAATCGGGCAAGCGGCGAATTCTGTGTATCAATCATATTTATATGTATATATATATATATCTTTGTAATAGGAAAGATACCGAGACATAGAAGATTTGGAACTCGGCATTTTATGTCCCAAACATATGTCATCATTCTGCTTCTTTTATGCATAGACAACCATGTACAACAGGTTGCGCAGGTAAGCTCTTGCGAGATCATCTTAAACTCAATTTCTACCTTATATCAACACCCCCTGAGTTGAGAGTATACTCACCAAAGACTTGCATATTGATAATTGTTTATTATTTGAACTTTTAGCGTGCGGTTGGCCAGAGATCTGCGACGACACATTTTGCACTTATGTCTATGAAGATTCATATATTTATATGTATATATATATAATTTTATATATTTACTCATGTAAGCACACTGAATGTGTTAGACTGAGACTGAGTCCGAATAGGTATCCAGGGCTTCTTGTTGAAGCCTACATTGTCGCATCGTAGACATCAATAAAATTCAAATATATATCGAACAGACATACTCGACACACTGTTGAAGTGCAGGATGTTAGTCCTTTCTCAGCATTGGCGTATTCCTTTTTCTCGAGCGTTTGACTGGTTTGGAAAAACAGATTCTTTAGTGTCAGAAGTCTATCAGAGTCATTTCTTCACTTTCTAAAACCACCTAGTGCCAGAGCAATACAGATGCAAGGAGCGAAGTACTGCGTAAGTGTGATACACAGTACAATGTATTCTGCAATTTAATGAATCCTTAGTTAATATAGGTCATGCAAACACATATTATATGTATGTATATACATATATATGTAATAGTTTACAGTATATATACACCAGAACCACGCTTCCTACACACACGTGCACAATTGTCCCAAAAGACTTGTAGACATTCTTCTGTCACTTGCTCTGAAAAATTTACGTCGTAATGTAAGTCTGGCTGTCTGTATGTGTACGCTTGCGTAGGAGGCTTGCTTAATGCACAAGAACACGCATGTGTCCGTGTACGCTCACACCCGATCCGCTGACGGAACGGATGCATCGTTATATTGTATATAGCCTCAGAGTCTGCAGGTATCAAATTCTGAACGGTAAACTTCTCTCGTTTTTTCCGAGAAAAACAGTATGTGGAGAAGTGAACCGATAAAATAGGGGCTGGATAATAAATGGAAAAAGATGTAGCACAATTTCTCTGATGGGCTAAGCCAGTCAACGTACACTGAAGACGTTTACGAAAGCGAGATAAGCCAGCGAAGGCAAAGTTAATTAAGTAAATCTGAAACTGTTGAACTGAAGAAGTATCACTCCGCGATCTCAACGTGAACAAATAGATGCTATCTGGGGCTGAAATTTTTTTAAAAATAGAGAGCAAAAATGGAATGCATTCAGTGTCTTATTCCTGCAAAAAATAAGATACCCTGACATCATTGACAATCTGGCCCACCTTCCAAACATAATACGAGACAGAAAAAAGGACTGAAACTACTTGTGTCAGGGGATGGATGCACCAAAATAAATAAGTTAATGTCTGATATATATATATATATATA
Organism: Podarcis erhardii; assembly: GCF_964252035.2. NCBI lineage: Eukaryota > Metazoa > Chordata > Lepidosauria > Squamata > Lacertidae > Podarcis > Podarcis erhardii. Next base: position 6,341 of record NW_028292873.1, on the reverse strand, counting down.
AAGGTTTATATGCATGTATATGTGCTGACATCGAGTATTCCAATATGAGCGTATATACAGCTGATTCATACACATGTGAATTCAGATTCAAAGATTATACGTGAGCACGGACAATCCACTTGTATACTGCTGAACTGACACGAATACGCTGTCGTAGGCATAAATGTAATACGCAGCCAAGAAAGCTGCTCAACGAGAAAGTCAATTTCGTAGTCGGTCTCGGAGCTCCTTGGTGAACTCTATCGGGATGTACAACCCTTCGAGTTAATACTCGAGTTCATGCCGCAACTGTCTAAACCGCGGATGACTGTTTGTCTTTGTTACTCTATGCTTAAATATATCAAAATAAACATGAAAATAATATAAGTACTTTTCAGGGACACAATAGCAGTTTTGTGTTGCAGATAAGGTTATCAAAATAAGTTTGAGCTCTATATTGTCTCGTAAAAAATGAACATATGTATGCGCGTGAAAATGCATATGCAAACCATAACACAATTTTAGTCTTTTATCGTGCAAAGATATAATAGAGGATACAAATATGTATTTTATCCTATAATCCCTCGTGCGCTTGCATTCTTTTGGAAGAACAGTCAAGATATATGCGTGCGTAATTGTGACACTATTACACAAAGACTATCGCTTTTGGCATTCGCCAATCCTAGCATCTTCCATTGCTAGTTTAATGTCAGAAATTTAGAATAGCAGAGAATTGCAAGTTATCTCGATTTCAGTATGTTTTCAAAGCTTGACCGGAACGCATTCTCAACGTCATAAAGCAGGGGTGTCAAAAGAAAGCTTTGATGATACCATATGTCAACTGTGCATATTGAGGAAAGTAAAGACACCATTAAAATTTTAGGATCTACCGTTCGAACTATGGTTTCGAGCGCTGCCTGGGAAAAAAAACAAGTAACTGTTCTGGCTCTGGCTAGAATTCTCGCTCGAGGGTGGTCTTTACAAAAAATGAGAAAACAAGCCGTCACTGCGCAAGACTGATGCGCACACTGAATAGTATGCGACCAATAGCTTGCGTGTTGTACGTGCAGTCAGCCGGAAGCAGAAATTCCCTTTTTATGACATAAAAATTTGAGGACAGTAAACACACAAAGCGTAAATACAAATAATAAAATTTGACGAAAAGGTAATCTTTTCCTCGCGGGAGAATGGTCTTCAGAGGAAAAACGAGAAAAAAGCAGTCACTGCGCAAAACTGCTGCACACTGTAAAGTACGCGACCAAACTTGCATGTTGTACGTGCTATCAGCCGGAACGAGCGACTCTGCTATTATGACATAGAACTCCGATAAGAACAAATAGACACACTTTATGAACACAGATAAGAATATTGACGAACAGGTGACCATATACTGTATGTTTTCACGGACGAACAGTGAGTGCGTGAAGGGAGACTAATGTTGCACGTACAAGCTTCAACAGGCTTTCATGTGCATCAGTTAGTGTTCCCATGTATTAGCAACCCCGTGGGGACACATATTCCACTCAAACCACCGTTTATCTTAACATGCTTGCAGGACGCTCATTGTGCTTTTGACTCGTCTGAAAGTATTGTGCTCATCTGGCATTCTTTTTTCTTGGATTTAGCTGATGTATTTGACTATTGTCAAATATATATATATATATATATATATATATATATATATATATGTGTAATACTCTGAGCAAGTTCGCAACCAAAATGCAGCATACTTGTTAAATTTGTTTGATTGTACTCATGTGTATGCTAGTGATACTAAATTTATCACAGACACATATCTTTGTCTAGCATGTGGGGACATGCAAAACATTACACTATAATTAGAGAGTCTACAATATAAATGCATATGATAAATGTTTAATGGGATTTGTTTCTAAAGAATAATCCGCTCCTTTTCTAAACTCCAGCTGTTGTACAAAAAGACTATATTTGGAATATCCGCTGGGAGATTGGGTTGCAAATCCTGTCTTAAACCACAGAAAAATACATAGTTACACATACGCACGGACGGTCACATACTCTAGAACATAATCACTGCAATGATATGCCTAAAAGCATAAAGTGGATACGGACCTCGAATAAGAAAAGGTCTTCCTGTGAGAAAAAAATCAAGTTCTCAATTACATTTACAATGAAGACCCATTTAAATGATTACGAAAGAGTAATTGAACACATTTCGCAAACATGTAAATACAATAACCGAAACACAGTATATGCCTATATCATCAAATATACGTTACCTTCGAATGCATCAGACTTCTCTCTTTCTCTGAGGTGCGGCTCCATAATGCGTATGAAAACGTTTCTGCCGCTCATAACACCTCCTGTTTAGTTCTGAATCTCATTTAACATCTTCTGTTTTTCGCAATATTCTATATGGCTATCGATATCTTAACCACATATTCTCCAGATACCCACCGACTAAACTTTGCATCAAATGCATCAGATGTCACAAATCGTGCCCCTTGGCATGAATGATTCCCGAGTGACGTTCAAGTAGACAAATACTTCAACATTCACGAAAAACCTGCTGCTCTCGGTTGAAAATAGATTACTTCTTTCATGCAACATGGCGCAACACGTCAGAAAGCACCCGTAAGAGAAGTCGCTACAGCAGCAGCAAGATGAGCGTGCGAAACAATGTACCGCATTTGAAGCAGCAGATCGGCAGCTATAACATAGCAGCAGAATCCACCGTTTACGCCAGGCTCGACCATCTCGTAAGCAAGAAGCAGCAACTGTTACGCCATCAATACTTACGACGGCATCTGCAACCACAGCTTCCGCAACGGCGGGGGGGGGCGGTAGTGGTGCTGCATATATACACATACATACATAGAGACTCACTCCACATACCTAGAGAAAAATATTCAAACCTATTAGCATGTACCTTGACACTAAATTGTATTGTACCATCTTGATCAATTGTAAATTACACCAGCGACAGTACAAATAGCATCAGTGGAGATCGTAGCACCACGACTGGAAAGCGATTATAGTATAAAGCGTACCTCAATACGCTTATCTTTCCTCGCAATGGAGAGTGCTCAAGAGATAAGTGAAAAGGGAAATTTCTTTCTGATTAATTGCGCTGCTTCCGCAAAAATAACATCGGGCTCTCTGTCCCCATCAAGTTCCACAACGACGTCTGCAACGTCTTGATTTTTTTCTGCTTCACCCTCCCTCCTCCCTGCTACAACCCCGTCTTGCAGTGCTCCTTCGTTTCCTTTTACTGATGTTAAAACTCCAACTGGTGCTGTATCTTCAATATTTTCTACCCCAGACTCTGCTACCGTATCGATTCCCTCCTCCTTTCCGCTGCCTCTGCCACGTCTGGCTGCTGCAACAGCACGAATGCGGGCTAGAATCAGCTGAATTTGCTGGTCGTAATCGTCTAAACGCTTTTGTAAAGTTATATCATTGTCATCAACTCGCTGAACCAGACGAGCCAGCTGTTCAGCATCCACTGTTTCTGCTTGTTCCGGTGAAAAAACTTGCCCAGTAAGAGGATCCACACGGCGTGCACGCATGCGCTTGAACAATACAGGTGACGGAACCTGCACTACGAGGAAGATGTCTGGTTGAACGATAGAATAAAAACAAAGAAAACACGTTTAATGAGGAGCTTTAATTGTTCAAATACAAATGAAGGTATACCGCCCACGCTTACCAAAGTCTCGTGATAGATATTAATCGATACACAGATAAATATGTACGCATTGGGTTTACAACTTCATATATGTACAATTCAGAACACAAATTATGAAATTATGCTATAAACTCGAGCACATTTGAACGAATACAATATATAAAAAGAGAGAGAGAGAAATACTAGTGGAGACTTTAAAGCTGGTTGCAGTTCGCCTTTCAAATAAAAAATTTGTAAATAATGTCGCATTTCAATCTACCGGGGCGTATAAAAATACGGAAGTGACATAGTAATATGCACAAGATATTTGTGTAACACTAAGAAGTATGGTTCGCATGCTGGCTGCTGCACCTCCTCCTTCAATGTTTGTACATAGTAATGTGTGGAAGTCAACTGCTGCTGGCATTCCTCTACATGCTCAAAGTACTGACCATGTGCACATATGAATTTTGGTATATAAGTGTATATATATATATACATTTATTCATTTGGTCATTTAATTACATACGCCTAATATGTCAGCTGCTACATGTATATATATATATATATAAATATAATGTACTTTAAGATAAAAGTGCTATCGTTGTTTGTCGTCTCCATTCGTTTTTTTTGTAACAGTTCAGCAGTCGACCTCCGCTTGACAGTGCTTTTGTTTCCCACTCTTTCTCATTCTGTTTCTTACTATCTCCCTCGCCGTCGCGTTTCATGACTTCTGTATTTCCCTATTATTGTCGCTATCATCTCTTAAGCCAACCCTTTCGCTCGTTTCTTGCTCTCGTTCTATATATAGTTTACTTATATCTATTTTCTCTCTCTTTCTCTTTCTTTCCCATTGATCACTCCTTACACAAATATATATATATGTACGAATGTGTTTTCCCTGTATTTTAGGTGCTACCGAGTAGACTGCCTTAATTGCACATATGCGTTCTTATTTTTCCCTCATGATGCTGTTCATATCGGTGTCTGATTTTCGTCGCCTTATACACATTGCTGTCGCTGCTGTGACTGCTATTGCCTCACCGCGATAGCCAATTAAATTTAGTGGGAAGGCGCTAATTCTGCAGTTACTTGCTCAGGCTGATCGAGTTGCTTCCGCAAACCCCGCTGTTACTATGACGAGAAGGAGCGTTCCTAATGCTGCTGCTTTACACTTAAGTATTTTTTCCGCTGTATATCGAACATGGCAATTTTGAATTGGTGGCTGCTGCTGCGCTGTTGCTATTCCTCACTGCGCAGCTCTTCTTATCTGCCGCTCCTAAGGAGACTATTGCTATTTCTTATAGCAACTCCGTTGTTTGCCAATTTTTCTTATTTTTCATGCTGCTGCCGTAGACTCGTGTGTAAAACTACCTGGCCAGATGTTGAAGTCTTCCAACATCTGCACTTGCGTTTCATTACGAGGAAATCCATCGAGAATGACCCCTTTGCTGTTGCCGCTCGTTTGCTTGTGCTGCTGCTCCTGCTCAGTAACCGCTTCCTTGAGCAGCTTAGCAACAGTTTCATCGGGCACTAGCCGTCCTGCCTTCATAGCATCACTAAGAGAACTATCTTCTTCAGCTTCACTTGCACATTTTCGCAACAAATCACCTGTGGAGATATGTGAGAATGACAGTTTTTGCTGCAGAAGCGCAGCAATTGTCCCTTTTCCGCTGCAAGGAGGCCCCAACAAACAAATCAGTGGCAGCCCGGCTGCTGCTGCACCTCCTGCGCCAGGTGGTGTAACAGTTGCAGACGTCGATGCTGCTGCTGCTGCTGCTCCTGCTGCAGGCTCTAGAGCTTCTTCCTCATCTCCGTTAGCAGCGGCACCTGCACAAGGCGAACTGCATTCAGCTGCCACTGCTTCTGATGCACCTTCTGCAGCTGGTGGAGATGCTGCTGGTGTCTCTGCTGACGCGGCGAAGTCGGGTTCTTCTGCAGCAGCCACATGAACCGGGGAATTCGCTGTAGCAGTTTCTGTAGTAACATCTACCGGAGCAGCGACAGCATTCGCGACAGCAGCACAAAGAGATTCAGCGGCAACGGCACCGCGATTTTTGACAGAACCACGTGGAGTAGCCTTTGTTTTGGGAGATTTGACTGCTTTTCCACTGCTGTTACTGTTATGAGCATTCCCTGTAGTAGACGTATTGCTGCTCCGTCTGGCACCACTGGCTTGTACATCTGCTGCTGCTGCTGTTGCTGTTGCTGCCGGTTTCTTCGGAGCACGTGAAGGAACCGGCTTCGCTGCGACAGCTGTATGAGCTGCTGCTGCTGGTGCTGCCTTTGAAGACGATGCTGCCGCTACTTTTGTAGAAGCAGCTACTGAGGCGCGCGCACCTGGCAAGCTGGCCTTCTTGCTGCCAGCACCAGATGTTCCAACTGACATATTAAGTATGAAAAGGGAAAGAAGGGTTAAACAGGAAGATACGCGAAACAGCAAGGGATGGACAAGCTAGAAGATGAAAAAAACTGGTAGAAAAGAAAGGAAGACAGGAAAGCAAAATAAAAGAGGAAAGCGTAGAAAAAAAAAGAGGCACGCACGCAAAGCGTACACAGGGTCAGGAAGCGAACACGCAGGAAGAAAGGGGCAGTTCGAGGAGGAAAGACACTGGTTTAGAACAGATGACGCAAAGATGCGGGAAAGCGTTTGTAGCAGTGTACAATTCAGGAAAGAGACAGGAAAATAGGAAATAATTTCATATACACCGGAGAC
>NW_028292874.1:65000-66239 GCF_964252035.2 Podarcis erhardii | reverse complement strand
CCGGGACACCGGGTAACGTCGCCTGCCCCTCTGGCGGGTCAACCGGGAAGCCAGCCTCCCTTCCTCGGAGGTAGACCGGCAGGAACCACCCTCCACGGCCAGCAGAGCCCAGGGCCTGGAGACCGGGCACCGCTGCCAGCCCCGGGCCAGAGCGGGGGGACCGTGGACGCGAGAAGCAGACCGGGCCTTCGGTGGGCAGACCGGGCGGGAGGCACCCCGTTCTCGGAAAGGGGGCTGGCAAGGCCCAGCCTCCCCGGGCGGCCGGCAGACTCGGTGGACAGCGGTCGCAGGCCCGCCCGCCCGCCCGCCCGCCCGCCGGCCGCCGGGAGGACCGTGGCCCTCGCGAGTAGACCGGGTGGTCGACGGGCCTCCGGCGGGTAGACCGGGGAGGACCGGAAAGCCTTCCACCAGCCGCCTCGGCCGGGCGGAGAATGGGGCGACCGCGCAGCGGACAGAGACCTCCCAGCGGTAGACCGGGAAAGCCTTCCGTCCTGGGAAGGGGACCGCAGGAAGAACGGTCCACGCTGCCGGCCCCTCCGGCGGGGAGCTAGCCCCGGCCGCCCCCCAGGGAAACGGCCAGCGCTTCCTCTCCTTCCGCCTGGAAGACCGGCCGAGCCACCCCCGCTTGCCGGCAGGTAGACCGGGGCCACCGGCAACCTCGCCCCTGGACCGGGCAGCGGCCGGACCCACCCAGACGCCCGGAAGCCTGCCCTTCTCCGGCCTTCGCACCCTCCGCCAACCGCTCTTGGAGGTGGACCGGCTAGTAGACCGGGCAGAGGTTCCAGTCCGGCCGTCAGGTGGACCGGCGCTTCCCAGCCCCAAGCAGGGGAGACCAGGAAGCCGTCTGCCCTCGAGGTAGAGCTGGAAGCCCCAGCCCGGCAGGCAGGCAGGCAGGCAGGCAGGCAGGCAGGCGTGAGCCTCCGTCGGGCCGACCGGGAAGCCAGCCTCCCTTCCTCGGAGGTAGACCGGCAAGACCCAGCCTCCCCGGCCGGCAGACCGGAGGGGAGCCCAGGGACGGGACACCGGGGTGACCGTGGACGCGAGAAGCAGACCGGGCCTTCGGTGGGTAGACCGGGAGGCCCCCCGTTCTCGGAAGGGGGCCGGCGAGGCAAAGCCCTCGCGAGTAGACCGGGTGGTCGGCGGGCCTCCGGCGGGTAGACCGGGGAGGACCGGAAAGCCCTCCACCAGCCGCCTCGGCCGGGCGGGCGGAGAACGGGGCGACCGCGCGGCGGACAGCCC
>NW_028292874.1:47500-50000 GCF_964252035.2 Podarcis erhardii | reverse complement strand
CGGGACGGTAGACCGGAGGGGAGCCGAGGACCGGGAGACCGGGCGACGCCGCTGGCTCCTCCGGCGGGTAGACCGGACTCACCGAGGTCCGGCTCCCAGTAGACCGGCCAGCGGTTCCGCGCCGTGCGCCAGGTAGCCCGGCAGAGCCGCGCTCTCCGGTGGGTAGACCGGGAAGCCCCACGATCTCGGAGGAAGAACGCCAAACCCCAGACTTCCCAGCCGGTAGACCGGAGGGGAGCCGAGGGCCGGGACACCGGGTAACGTCGCCTGCCCCTCTGGCGGGTCAACCGGGAAGCCAGCCTCCCTTCCTCGGAGGTAGACCGGCAGGAACCACCCTCCACGGCCAGCAGAGCCCAGGGCCTGGAGACCGGGCACCGCTGCCAGCCCCGGGCCAGAGCGGGGGGACCGTGGACGCGAGAAGCAGACCGGGCCTTCGGTGGGCAGACCGGGCGGGAGGCACCCCGTTCTCGGAAAGGGGGCTGGCAAGGCCCAGCCTCCCCGGGCGGCCGGCAGACTCGGTGGACAGCGGTCGCAGGCCCGCCCGCCCGCCCGCCCGCCCGCCGGCCGCCGGGAGGACCGTGGCCCTCGCGAGTAGACCGGGTGGTCGACGGGCCTCCGGCGGGTAGACCGGGGAGGACCGGAAAGCCTTCCACCAGCCGCCTCGGCCGGGCGGAGAATGGGGCGACCGCGCAGCGGACAGAGACCTCCCAGCGGTAGACCGGGAAAGCCTTCCGTCCTGGGAAGGGGACCGCAGGAAGAACGGTCCACGCTGCCGGCCCCTCCGGCGGGGAGCTAGCCCCGGCCGCCCCCCAGGGAAACGGCCAGCGCTTCCTCTCCTTCCGCCTGGAAGACCGGCCGAGCCACCCCCGCTTGCCGGCAGGTAGACCGGGGCCACCGGCAACCTCGCCCCTGGACCGGGCAGCGGCCGGACCCACCCAGACGCCCGGAAGCCTGCCCTTCTCCGGCCTTCGCACCCTCCGCCAACCGCTCTTGGAGGTGGACCGGCTAGTAGACCGGGCAGAGGTTCCAGTCCGGCCGTCAGGTGGACCGGCGCTTCCCAGCCCCAAGCAGGGGAGACCAGGAAGCCGTCTGCCCTCGAGGTAGAGCTGGAAGCCCCAGCCCGGCAGGCAGGCAGGCAGGCAGGCAGGCAGGCAGGCGTGAGCCTCCGTCGGGCCGACCGGGAAGCCAGCCTCCCTTCCTCGGAGGTAGACCGGCAAGACCCAGCCTCCCCGGCCGGCAGACCGGAGGGGAGCCCAGGGACGGGACACCGGGGTGACCGTGGACGCGAGAAGCAGACCGGGCCTTCGGTGGGTAGACCGGGAGGCCCCCCGTTCTCGGAAGGGGGCCGGCGAGGCAAAGCCCTCGCGAGTAGACCGGGTGGTCGGCGGGCCTCCGGCGGGTAGACCGGGGAGGACCGGAAAGCCCTCCACCAGCCGCCTCGGCCGGGCGGGCGGAGAACGGGGCGACCGCGCGGCGGACAGCCCTCCCAGCGGTAGACCGGGAAAGCCTTCCATCCTGGGAAGGGAACCGCCACGTCCCAGCTTCCCTGGCCAGTAGTGGACCGGGGGAGAGCGAGAGCCGCCAGCGGCCGCAGGAAGAACGGGCCACGCTGCCGGCCCCTCCGGCGGGGAGCTAGAACCGGCCGGCCGCCCCCCCGGAAAACGGTCGGAGCTCCCGCTCCTTCCGCCGGGAAGACCGGCCGAGCCACCCCCGCTTGCCGGCCGGTAGACCGGGGCCACCGGCAACCTCGCCCTTGGACCGGGCAGGGGCCGGACCCACCCAGACGCCCCCCGAAGCCCGCCCTTCTCCGGCTTTCGCACCCTCCGCCGCTCGCCCGCCCGTCGCCGAGAAGCAGAGGCCGGGCGCAGGGAACGGTCTACCGCCGCCCCGGCGCGTGGGTAGACCGGCACCGCCGGCGAGCTGTGGAGCCTCTTGCCGGAGTGAGCCTGCCGCGTCTGGCCGCCAGAGGCTTCCGAGAGGCCGGCCTGTCGCGGCGCCGAGGCCGGTGCCCGAGACGCCGTCCGCTCTCGCCGGGCAAGGACGGCATGCGCGCGGAGATTTCTGGCGACAGGGTTTTCAGGACCCTCTGGAGAACCGCAGACGACCCAACCGCGCTCCCCGGCCAGTGTAGACCCACGGCGGGGGCAGGCGCGGCGTCTGACGCGGTACTTCTGGTTGAACCGAAGACGACCCAACCGCGCTCCCCGGCCAGTGTAGACCCACGGCGGGGGCCGGCGCGGCGTCCGACGCGGTTCTTCCGGGGGGAACCGACGACGACCCAACCGCGCTCCACGGCCAGTGTAGACCCACGGCGCGGGGCAGGCGCGGCGTCCGACGCGGATCCCTCGGAGCAGCGGCGAGCAGCCTCCTTCTCTGATCCCGTGCCACGGGCCCTCGGGTCTCTGCCGGGAGAGGGGCGGCGAGGTGGGAGAGCGGCTGGCGGCGGGCTGCGATCCCGGCTCCAGGACCTGAGACCCTCGAGCGGCCCCTGTGCTCCCGT
>NW_028292874.1:32500-35000 GCF_964252035.2 Podarcis erhardii | reverse complement strand
GGGGAGCCGAGGGCCGGGAGACCGGGCGACGCCGCTGGCTCCTCCGGCGGGTAGACCGGGCTCACCGAGGTCCGGCGCCCAGCAGACCGGCCAGCGGTTCCGCGCCGTGCGCCAGGTAGCCCGGCAGAGCCGCGCTCTCCGGTGGGTAGACCGGGAAGCCCCACGATCTCGGAGGAAGACCGCCAAACCCCAGCCTTCCCAGCCGGTAGACCGGAGGGGAGACGAGGGCCGGGAGACCGGGCGACGCCGCTGGCTCCTCCGGCGGGTAGACCGGGCTCACCGAGGTCCGGCGCCCAGTAGACCGGCCAGCGGTTCCTCGCCGTGCGCCAGGTAGCCCGGCAGAGCCGCGCTCTCCGGTGGGTAGACCGGGAAGCCCCACGATCACGGAGGAAGACCGCCAAACCCCAGCCTTCCGGGACGGTAGACCGGAGGGGAGCCGAGGACCGGGAGACCGGGCGACGCCGCTGGCTCCTCCGACGGGTAGACCGGGCTCACCGAGGTCCGGCGCCCAGTAGACCGGCCAGCGGTTCCGCGCCGTGCGCCAGGTAGCCCGGCAGAGCCGCGCTCTCCGGTGGGTAGACCGGGAAGCCCCACGATCTCGGAGGAAGACCGCCAAACCCCAGCCTTCCCAGCCGGTAGACCGGAGGGGAGCCGAGGGCCGGGAGACCGGGCGACGCCGCTGGCTCCTCCGGCGGGTAGACCGGGCTCACCGAGGTCCGGCGCCCAGCAGACCGGCCAGCGGTTGCGCGCCGTGCGCCAAGTAGCCCGGCAGAGCCGCGCTCTCCGGTGGGTAGACCGGGAAGCCCCACGATCTCGGAGGAAGACCGCCAAACCCCAGCCTTCCCAGCCGGTAGACCGGAGGGGAGACGAGGGCCGGGAGACCGGGCGACGCCGCTGGCTCCTCCGGCGGGTAGACCGGGCTCACCGAGGTCCGGCTCCCAGTAGATCGGCCAGCGGTTCCGCGCCGTGCGCCAGGTAGCCCGGCAGAGCCGCGCTCTCCGGTGGGTAGACCGGGAAGCCCCACGATCTCGGAGGAAGACCGCCAAACCCCAGCCTTCCGGGACGGTAGACCGGAGGGGAGCCGAGGACCGGGAGACCGGGCGACGCCGCTGGCTCCTCCGGCGGGTAGACCGGACTCACCGAGGTCCGGCTCCCAGTAGACCGGCCAGCGGTTCCGCGCCGTGCGCCAGGTAGCCCGGCAGAGCCGCGCTCTCCGGTGGGTAGACCGGGAAGCCCCACGATCTCGGAGGAAGAACGCCAAACCCCAGACTTCCCAGCCGGTAGACCGGAGGGGAGCCGAGGGCCGGGACACCGGGTAACGTCGCCTGCCCCTCTGGCGGGTCAACCGGGAAGCCAGCCTCCCTTCCTCGGAGGTAGACCGGCAGGAACCACCCTCCACGGCCAGCAGAGCCCAGGGCCTGGAGACCGGGCACCGCTGCCAGCCCCGGGCCAGAGCGGGGGGACCGTGGACGCGAGAAGCAGACCGGGCCTTCGGTGGGCAGACCGGGCGGGAGGCACCCCGTTCTCGGAAAGGGGGCTGGCAAGGCCCAGCCTCCCCGGGCGGCCGGCAGACTCGGTGGACAGCGGTCGCAGGCCCGCCCGCCCGCCCGCCCGCCCGCCGGCCGCCGGGAGGACCGTGGCCCTCGCGAGTAGACCGGGTGGTCGACGGGCCTCCGGCGGGTAGACCGGGGAGGACCGGAAAGCCTTCCACCAGCCGCCTCGGCCGGGCGGAGAATGGGGCGACCGCGCAGCGGACAGAGACCTCCCAGCGGTAGACCGGGAAAGCCTTCCGTCCTGGGAAGGGGACCGCAGGAAGAACGGTCCACGCTGCCGGCCCCTCCGGCGGGGAGCTAGCCCCGGCCGCCCCCCAGGGAAACGGCCAGCGCTTCCTCTCCTTCCGCCTGGAAGACCGGCCGAGCCACCCCCGCTTGCCGGCAGGTAGACCGGGGCCACCGGCAACCTCGCCCCTGGACCGGGCAGCGGCCGGACCCACCCAGACGCCCGGAAGCCTGCCCTTCTCCGGCCTTCGCACCCTCCGCCAACCGCTCTTGGAGGTGGACCGGCTAGTAGACCGGGCAGAGGTTCCAGTCCGGCCGTCAGGTGGACCGGCGCTTCCCAGCCCCAAGCAGGGGAGACCAGGAAGCCGTCTGCCCTCGAGGTAGAGCTGGAAGCCCCAGCCCGGCAGGCAGGCAGGCAGGCAGGCAGGCAGGCGTGAGCCTCCGTCGGGCCGACCGGGAAGCCAGCCTCCCTTCCTCGGAGGTAGACCGGCAAGACCCAGCCTCCCCGGCCGGCAGACCGGAGGGGAGCCCAGGGACGGGACACCGGGGTGACCGTGGACGCGAGAAGCAGACCGGGCCTTCGGTGGGTAGACCGGGAGGCCCCCCGTTCTCGGAAGGGGGCCGGCGAGGCAAAGCCCTCGCGAGTAGACCGGGTGGTCGGCGGGCCTCCGGCGGGTAGACCGGGGAGGACCGGAAAGCCCTCCACCAGCCGCCTCGGCCGG
>NW_028292874.1:15000-17500 GCF_964252035.2 Podarcis erhardii | reverse complement strand
CGGCCAGCGGTTCCGCGCCGTGCGCCAGGTAGCCCGGCAGAGCCGCGCTCTCCGGTGGGTAGACCGGGAAGCCCCACGATCTCGGAGGAAGACCGCCAAACCCCAGCCTTCCCAGCCGGTAGACCGGAGGGGAGCCGAGGGCCGGGAGACCGGGCGACGCCGCTGGCTCCTCCGGCGGGTAGACCGGGCTCACCGAGGTCCGGCGCCCAGCAGACCGGCCAGCGGTTCCGCGCCGTGCGCCAGGTAGCCCGGCAGAGCCGCGCTCTCCGGTGGGTAGACCGGGAAGCCCCACGATCTCGGAGGAAGACCGCCAAACCCCAGCCTTCCCAGCCGGTAGACCGGAGGGGAGACGAGGGCCGGGAGACCGGGCGACGCCGCTGGCTCCTCCGGCGGGTAGACCGGGCTCACCGAGGTCCGGCGCCCAGTAGACCGGCCAGCGGTTCCTCGCCGTGCGCCAGGTAGCCCGGCAGAGCCGCGCTCTCCGGTGGGTAGACCGGGAAGCCCCACGATCACGGAGGAAGACCGCCAAACCCCAGCCTTCCGGGACGGTAGACCGGAGGGGAGCCGAGGACCGGGAGACCGGGCGACGCCGCTGGCTCCTCCGACGGGTAGACCGGGCTCACCGAGGTCCGGCGCCCAGTAGACCGGCCAGCGGTTCCGCGCCGTGCGCCAGGTAGCCCGGCAGAGCCGCGCTCTCCGGTGGGTAGACCGGGAAGCCCCACGATCTCGGAGGAAGACCGCCAAACCCCAGCCTTCCCAGCCGGTAGACCGGAGGGGAGCCGAGGGCCGGGAGACCGGGCGACGCCGCTGGCTCCTCCGGCGGGTAGACCGGGCTCACCGAGGTCCGGCGCCCAGCAGACCGGCCAGCGGTTGCGCGCCGTGCGCCAAGTAGCCCGGCAGAGCCGCGCTCTCCGGTGGGTAGACCGGGAAGCCCCACGATCTCGGAGGAAGACCGCCAAACCCCAGCCTTCCCAGCCGGTAGACCGGAGGGGAGACGAGGGCCGGGAGACCGGGCGACGCCGCTGGCTCCTCCGGCGGGTAGACCGGGCTCACCGAGGTCCGGCTCCCAGTAGATCGGCCAGCGGTTCCGCGCCGTGCGCCAGGTAGCCCGGCAGAGCCGCGCTCTCCGGTGGGTAGACCGGGAAGCCCCACGATCTCGGAGGAAGACCGCCAAACCCCAGCCTTCCGGGACGGTAGACCGGAGGGGAGCCGAGGACCGGGAGACCGGGCGACGCCGCTGGCTCCTCCGGCGGGTAGACCGGACTCACCGAGGTCCGGCTCCCAGTAGACCGGCCAGCGGTTCCGCGCCGTGCGCCAGGTAGCCCGGCAGAGCCGCGCTCTCCGGTGGGTAGACCGGGAAGCCCCACGATCTCGGAGGAAGAACGCCAAACCCCAGACTTCCCAGCCGGTAGACCGGAGGGGAGCCGAGGGCCGGGACACCGGGTAACGTCGCCTGCCCCTCTGGCGGGTCAACCGGGAAGCCAGCCTCCCTTCCTCGGAGGTAGACCGGCAGGAACCACCCTCCACGGCCAGCAGAGCCCAGGGCCTGGAGACCGGGCACCGCTGCCAGCCCCGGGCCAGAGCGGGGGGACCGTGGACGCGAGAAGCAGACCGGGCCTTCGGTGGGCAGACCGGGCGGGAGGCACCCCGTTCTCGGAAAGGGGGCTGGCAAGGCCCAGCCTCCCCGGGCGGCCGGCAGACTCGGTGGACAGCGGTCGCAGGCCCGCCCGCCCGCCCGCCCGCCCGCCGGCCGCCGGGAGGACCGTGGCCCTCGCGAGTAGACCGGGTGGTCGACGGGCCTCCGGCGGGTAGACCGGGGAGGACCGGAAAGCCTTCCACCAGCCGCCTCGGCCGGGCGGAGAATGGGGCGACCGCGCAGCGGACAGAGACCTCCCAGCGGTAGACCGGGAAAGCCTTCCGTCCTGGGAAGGGGACCGCAGGAAGAACGGTCCACGCTGCCGGCCCCTCCGGCGGGGAGCTAGCCCCGGCCGCCCCCCAGGGAAACGGCCAGCGCTTCCTCTCCTTCCGCCTGGAAGACCGGCCGAGCCACCCCCGCTTGCCGGCAGGTAGACCGGGGCCACCGGCAACCTCGCCCCTGGACCGGGCAGCGGCCGGACCCACCCAGACGCCCGGAAGCCTGCCCTTCTCCGGCCTTCGCACCCTCCGCCAACCGCTCTTGGAGGTGGACCGGCTAGTAGACCGGGCAGAGGTTCCAGTCCGGCCGTCAGGTGGACCGGCGCTTCCCAGCCCCAAGCAGGGGAGACCAGGAAGCCGTCTGCCCTCGAGGTAGAGCTGGAAGCCCCAGCCCGGCAGGCAGGCAGGCAGGCAGGCAGGCAGGCAGGCGTGAGCCTCCGTCGGGCCGACCGGGAAGCCAGCCTCCCTTCCTCGGAGGTAGACCGGCAAGACCCAGCCTCCCCGGCCGGCAGACCGGAGGGGAGCCCAGGGACGGGACACCGGGGTGACCGTGGACGCGAGAAGCAGACCGGGCCTTCGGTGGGTA
>NW_028292875.1:0-1000 GCF_964252035.2 Podarcis erhardii | reverse complement strand
TATATATATATATATATATATACTGCAGATTACGCAGAGCGGCGCGTTAGTAGGGGTAGGCAAACGCAATAAAAGTTTATCTATAGGCATCAGTGTATGCGATCACTTTGAGTGATGCGTTACGGTGAAGAACAACCGAAGCAGAGTTAGCAGTGCGCGATGAGCGTAATGTGCTTGAGTCAGAGCGGATTGCGTTTTGATTTATACTCCCGGAATCTTCGTATGTATGTCGAAGAGGGTTGTGCAGTGTAAGATTATATATATATATATATATATATATATATATATATATATGTCCTACACATTCAGCACGTTTACTCATATATGTATATATATATATATATATATATATATATTCCGCTCGTCTACCTATATATTATTTAAACGCTTGTAAATCTACTGAATAAGCAGAACGTTCCCGCTCCACATAGACTTCTCTGGAGCTGGCAGGCGGACAATAATATACGTGCACAAGCAGCTCACTAGATCAGCTGAGCAGTTAAGACTGTAAAAGGATTTCAAACAGAAGAACACACCCATTCAACAACCATATTTGCAAGCAGGTCAAGACGCTTGTGTGCGTATTACTCACGAACGGAGAGCTCTCCCGATTTAGTGCATGCATACATGTTAAACTCATGGGTAAACTCCTCGAATGCAAGAAACATGCGACTACGCAACCGTAAGCCTTTTCTTTTCTTTTTCCATTAGATAAATGCCGGGTCACTTCATAGGTAAGCGAGGGCGGCTTTTGATCTTCAAAAAATTTGCACACGCCAGATGTAAAATCTCGTCCAATATTTGAACTGGGATTGAAAACTAGCGAAAACACCCCTTGCTGGGTAACAAATATTTCAGCACCATAAATGCGAACTCTAGAAAAAAATTGATTGAACCAGAACAATTCCTTTTACAAAACGAGATATCTTCTTGAGTGCTGAATTACGCTTGAGCAATCAAAAGTTTGAACAACTCTGTTGGCTTATTAGCCTGATTTATT
>NW_028292876.1:0-48390 GCF_964252035.2 Podarcis erhardii | reverse complement strand
CTTTTTATCACAGAACAAGAAATCAGCCCTCAACAACTTAACCGGTGGAAAAAGATTTTTTTGAAAAAATCCCTAAGCCACAGGGTCACAATTTCAGCAAAAATCTGACTTTCGGGAATTCAGTCAAATATGGTGCCGAACGGTTGCAAATGCTCCCCTGATAGTTTTGGCAGTCGAAACAGAAGGCTTTTTATCACAGAACAAGAAATCAGCCCTCAACAACTTTTGAAAAAATCCCTAAGCCCCGGGGTCACAATTTCAGCAAAAATCTGACTTTTGCCAGTTCACTCAAAAATGCTGCCAAACGCTTGCAAATGCTCCCCTGAAAGGTTTGTCAGTCGAAACAGAAGGCTTTTTATCACAGGACAAGAAATCAGCCCTCAACAACTTAACCGGTGGAAAAAGATTTTTTTGAAAAAATCCCTAAGCCCCGGGGTCACAATTTCAGCAAAAATCTGACTTTCGGGAATTCACTCAAAAATGCTGCCAAACGCTTGCAAATGCTCCCCTGAAAGGTTTGGCAGTCGAAACAGAAGGCTTTTTATCACAGGACAAGAAATCAGCCCTCAACAACTTAACCGGCGGAAAAAGATTTTTTTGAAAAAATCCCTAAGCCCCGGGGTCACAATTTCAGCAAAAATCTTTCGGGAGTTTAGTCAAATATGGTGCCGAACGGTTGCAAATGCTCCCCTGAAAGTTTTGACACTCGAAACAGAAGGCTTTTTATCACAGAATAAGAAATCAGCCCTCAGCAACTTTTGAAAAAATCCCTAAGCCCCAGGGTCACAATTTCAGCAAAAATCTGACTTTTGCCAATTCACTCAAAAATGCTGCCAATCGCTTGCAAATGCTCCCCTGAAAGTTTTGGCAGTCGAAACATAAGGCTTTTTATCACAGGACAAGAAATCAGCCCTCAACAACTTTTCAAAAAATCCCTAAGCCCCGGGGTCACAATTTCAGCAAAAATCTGACTTTTGCCAATTCACTCAAAAATGCTGCCAAACGCTTGCAAATGCTCCCCTGAAAGTTTTGGCAGTCGAAACAGAAGGCTTTTTATCACAGAACAAGAAATCAGCCCTCAACAACTTTTGAAAAAATCCCTAAGCCCCGGGGTCACAATTTCAGCAAAAATCTGACTTTTGCCAATTCACTCAAAAATGCTGCCAATCGCTTGCAAATGCTCCCCTGAAAGTCTGGCAGTCGAAACAGAAGGCTTTTTATCACAGGACAAGA
Organism: Podarcis erhardii; assembly: GCF_964252035.2. NCBI lineage: Eukaryota > Metazoa > Chordata > Lepidosauria > Squamata > Lacertidae > Podarcis > Podarcis erhardii. Next base: position 47,157 of record NW_028292876.1, on the reverse strand, counting down.
AATCAGCCCTCAACAACTTAACCGGCGGAAAAAGATTTTTTTGAAAAAATCCCTAAGCCCCGGGGTCACAATTTCAGCAAAAATCTGACTTTCGGGAATTCAGTCAAATATGGTGCCGAACGGTTGCAAATGCTCCCCTGAAAGTTTTGGCAGTCGAAACAGAAGGCTTTTTATCACAGGACAAGAAATCAGCCCTCAACAACTTAACCGGCGGAAAAAGATTTTTTTGAAAAAATCTCTAAGCCCCGGGGTCACAATTTCAGCAAAAATCTGACTTTTGCCAATTCACTCAAAAATGCTGCCAATCGCTTGCAAATGCTCCCCTGAAAGTCTGGCAGTCGAAACAGAAGGCTTTTTATCACAGGACAAGAAATCAGCCCTCAACAACTTAACCGGCGGAAAAAGATTTTTTGGAAAAAAACCCTAAGCCCCGGGGTCACAATTTCAGCAAAAATCTGACTTTTGCCAATTCACTCAAAAATGCTGCCAAACGCTTGCAAATGGTCCCCTGAAAGGTTTGGCGGTCGAAACAGAAGGCTTTTTATCACAGGACAAGAAATCAGCCCTCAACAACTTAACCGGCGGAAAAAGATTTTTTGGAAAAAATCCCTAAGCCCCGGGGTCACAATTTCAGCAAAAATCTGACTTTCGGGAATTCAGTCAAATATGGTGCCGAACGGTTGCAAATGCTCCCCTGAAAGTTTTGGCAGTCGAAACAGAAGGCTTTTTATCACAGGACAAGAAATCAGCCCTCAACAACTTAACCGGCGGAAAAAGATTTTTTTGAAAAAATCCCTCAGCCCCGGGGTCACAATTTCAGCAAAAATCTGACTTTTGCCAATTCACTCAAAAACGCTGCCAAACGCTTGCAAATGCTCCCCTGAAAGTTTTGGCAGTCAAAACAGAAGGCTTTTTGTCACAGGACAAGAAATCAGCCCTCAACAACTTTTGAAAAAATCTCTAAGCCCCGGGGTCACAATTTCAGCAAAAATCTCACTTTTGCCAATTCACTCAAAAATGCTGCCAAACGCTTGCAAATGCTCCCCTGAAAGTTTTGGCAGTCGAAACAGAAGGCTTTTTATCACAGGACAAGAAATCAGCCCTCAACAAGTTTTGAAAAAATCTCTAAGCCCCGGGGTCACAATTTCAGCAAAAATCTGACTTTTGCCAATTCACTCAAAAATGCTGCCAATCGCTTGCAAATGCTCCCCTGAAAGTCTGGCAGTCGAAACAGAAGGCTTTTTATCACAGGACAAGAAATCAGCCCTCAACAACTTAACCGGCGGAAAAAGATTTTTTGGAAAAAAACCCTAAGCCCCGGGGTCACAATTTCAGCAAAAATCTGACTTTTGCCAATTCACTCAAAAATGCTGCCAAACGCTTGCAAATGGTCCCCTGAAAGGTTTGGCGGTCGAAACAGAAGGCTTTTTATCACAGGACAAGAAATCAGCCCTCAACAACTTAACCGGCGGAAAAAGATTTTTTGGAAAAAATCCCTAAGCCCCGGGGTCACAATTTCAGCAAAAATCTGACTTTCGGGAATTCAGTCAAATATGGTGCCGAACGGTTGCAAATGCTCCCCTGAAAGTTTTGGCAGTCGAAACAGAAGGCTTTTTATCACAGGACAAGAAATCAGCCCTCAACAACTTAACCGGCGGAAAAAGATTTTTTTGAAAAAATCCCTAAGCCCCGGGGTCACAATTTCAGCAAAAATCTGACTTTCGGGAATTCAGTCAAATATGGTGCCGAACGGTTGCAAATGCTCCCCTGAAAGTTTTGGCAGTCGAAACAGAAGGCTTTTTATCACAGGACAAGAAATCAGCCCTCAACAACTTAACCGGCGGAAAAAGATTTTTTTGAAAAAATCCCTAAGCCCCAGGGTCACAATTTCAGCAAAAATCTGACTTTCGGGAATTCACTCAAAAATGCTGCCAAACGCTTGCAAATGGTCCCCTGAAAGGTTTGGCAGTCGAAACAGAAGGCTTTTTATCACAGGACAAGAAATCAGCCCTCAACAACTTTTGAAAAAATCTCTAAGCCCCGGGGTCACAATTTCAGCAAAAATCTCATTTTTGCCAATTCACTCAAAAATGCTGCCAAACGCTTGCAAATGCTCCCCTGAAAGTTTTGGCAGTCGAAACAGAAGGCTTTTTATCACAGGACAAGAAATCAGCCCTCAACAACTTAACCGGCGGAAAAAGATTTTTTGGAAAAAATCCCTAAGCCCCGGGGTCACAATTTCAGCAAAAATCTGACTTTCGGGAATTCAGTCAAATATGGTGCCGAACGGTTGCAAATGCTCCCCTGAAAGTTTTGGCAGTCGAAACAGAAGGCTTTTTATCACAGGACAAGAAATCAGCCCTCAACAACTTAACCGGCGGAAAAAGATTTTTTTGAAAAAATCCCTAAGCCCCGGGGTCACAATTTCAGCAAAAATCTGACTTTCGGGAATTCAGTCAAATATGGTGCCGAACGGTTGCAAATGCTCCCCTGAAAGTTTTGGCAGTCGAAACAGAAGGGTTTTTATCACAGGACAAGAAATCAGCCCTCAACAACTTAACCGGCGGAAAAAGATTTTTTTGAATAAATCCCTAAGCCCCGGGGTCACAATTTCAGCAAAAATCTGACTTTCGGGAATTCACTCAAAAATGCTGCCAAACGCTTGCAAATGGTCCCCTGAAAGGTTTGGCAGTCGAAACAGAAGGCTTTTTATCACAGGACAAGAAATCAGCCCTCAACAACTTTTGAAAAAATCTCTAAGCCCCGGGGTCACAATTTCAGCAAAAATCTCATTTTTGCCAATTCACTCAAAAATGCTGCCAAACGCTTGCAAATGCTCCCCTGAAAGTTTTGGCAGTCGAAACAGAAGGCTTTTTATCACAGGACAAGAAATCAGCCCTCAACAACTTTTGAAAAAATCTCTAAGCCCCGGGGTCACAATTTCAGCAAAAATCTGACTTTTGCCAATTCACTCAAAAATGCTGCCAATCGCTTGCAAATGCTCCCCTGAAAGTCTGGCAGTCGAAACAGAAGGCTTTTTATCACAGGACAAGAAATCAGCCCTCAACAACTTAACCGGCGGAAAAAGATTTTTTTGAAAAAATCCCTCAGCCCCGGGGTCACAATTTCAGCAAAAATCTGACTTTTGCCAATTCACTCAAAAACGCTGCCAAACGCTTGCAAATGCTCCCCTGAAAGTTTTGGCGGTCGAAACAGAAGGCTTTTTATCACAGGACAAGAAATCAGCCCTCAACAACTTAACCGGCGGAAAAAGATTTTTTGGAAAAAATCCCTAAGCCCCGGGGTCACAATTTCAGCAAAAATCTGACTTTCGGGAATTCAGTCAAATATGGTGCCGAACGGTTGCAAATGCTCCCCTGAAAGTTTTGGCAGTCGAAACAGAAGGCTTTTTATCACAGGACAAGAAATCAGCCCTCAACAACTTAACCGGCGGAAAAAGATTTTTTTGAAAAAATCCCTAAGCCCCGGGGTCACAATTTCAGCAAAAATCTGACTTTCGGGAATTCAGTCAAATATGGTGCCGAACGGTTGCAAATGCTCCCCTGAAAGTTTTGGCAGTCGAAACAGAAGGCTTTTTATCACAGGACAAGAAATCAGCCCTCAACAACTTAACCGGCGGAAAAAGATTTTTTTGAAAAAATCCCTAAGCCCCGGGGTCACAATTTCAGCAAAAATCTGACTTTCGGCAATTCACTCAAAAATGCTGCCAAACGCTTGCAAATGCTCCCCTGAAAGGTTTGGCAGTCGAAACAGAAGGCTTTTTATCACAGGACAAGAAATCAGCCCTCAACAACTTTTGAAAAAATCTCTAAGCCCCGGGGTCACAATTTCAGCAAAAATCTGACTTTTGCCAATTCACTAAAAAATGCTGCCAATCGCTTGCAAATGCTCCCCTGAAAGTCTGGAAGTCGAAACAGAAGGCTTTTTATCACAGGACAAGAAATCAGCCCTCAACAACTTAACCGGCGGAAAAAGATTTTTTGGAAAAAAACCCTAAGCCCCGGGGTCACAATTTCAGCAAAAATCTGACTTTTGCCAATTCACTCAAAAATGCTGCCAAACGCTTGCAAATGGTCCCCTGAAAGGTTTGGCGGTCGAAACAGAAGGCTTTTTATCACAGGACAAGAAATCAGCCCTCTACAACTTTTGAAAAAATCTCTAAGCCCCGGGGTCACAATTTCAGCAAAAATCTCACTTTTGCCAATTCACTCAAAAATGCTGCCAAACGCTTGCAAATGCTCCCCTGAAAGTTTTTCCTGTCGAAACAGAAGGCTTTTTATCACAGGACAAGAAATCAGCCCTCAACAAGTTTTGAAAAAATCTCTAAGCCCCGGGGTCACAATTTCAGCAAAAATCTGACTTTTGCCAATTCACTCAAAAATGCTGCCAATCGCTTGCAAATGCTCCCCTGAAAGTCTGGAAGTCGAAACAGAAGGCTTTTTATCACAGGACAAGAAATCAGCCCTCAACAACTTAACCGGCGGAAAAAGATTTTTTGGAAAAAAACCCTAAGCCCCGGGGTCACAATTTCAGCAAAAATCTGACTTTTGCCAATTCACTCAAAAATGCTGCCAAACGCTTGCAAATGGTCCCCTGAAAGGTTTGGCGGTCGAAACAGAAGGCTTTTTATCACAGGACAAGAAATCAGCCCTCTACAACTTAACCGGCGGAAAAAGATTTTTTGGAAAAAATCCCTAAGCCCCGGGGTCACAATTTCAGCAAAAATCTGACTTTCGGGAATTCAGTCAAATATGGTGCCGAACGGTTGCAAATGCTCCCCTGAAAGTTTTGGCAGTCGAAACAGAAGGCTTTTTATCACAGGACAAGAAATCAGCCCTCAACAACTTAACCGGCGGAAAAAGATTTTTTTGAAAAAATCCCTAAGCCCCGGGGTCACAATTTCAGCAAAAATCTGACTTTCGGGAATTCAGTCAAATATGGTGCCGAACGGTTGCAAATGCTCCCCTGAAAGTTTTGGCAGTCGAAACAGAAGGCTTTTTATCACAGGACAAGAAATCAGCCCTCAACAACTTAACCGGCGGAAAAAGATTTTTTTGAAAAAATCCCTAAGCCCCGGGGTCACAATTTCAGCAAAAATCTGACTTTCGGCAATTCACTCAAAAATGCTGCCAAACGCTTGCAAATGCTCCCCTGAAAGGTTTGGCAGTCGAAACAGAAGGCTTTTTATCACAGGACAAGAAATCAGCCCTCAACAACTTTTGAAAAAATCTCTAAGCCCCGGGGTCACAATTTCAGCAAAAATCTCACTTTTGCCAATTCACTCAAAAATGCTGCCAAACGCTTGCAAATGCTCCCCTGAAAGTTTTGGCAGTCGAAACAGAAGGCTTTTTATCACAGGACAAGAAATCAGCCCTCAACAACTTTTGAAAAAATCTCTAAGCCCCGGGGTCACAATTTCAGCAAAAATCTGACTTTTGCCAATTCACTCAAAAATGCTGCCAATCGCTTGCAAATGCTCCCCTGAAAGTCTGGCAGTCGAAACAGAAGGCTTTTTATCACAGGACAAGAAATCAGCGCTCAACAACTTAACCGGCGGAAAAAGATTTTTTTGAAAAAATCCCTCAGCCCCGGGTTCACAATTTCAGCAAAAATCTGACTTTTGCCAATTCACTCAAAAACGCTGCCAAACGCTTGCAAATGCTCCCCTGAAAGTTTTGGCAGTCAAAACAGAAGGCTTTTTGTCACAGGACAAGAAATCAGCCCTCAACAACTTTTGAAAAAATCTCTAAGCCCCGGGGTCACAATTTCAGCAAAAATCTCACTTTTGCCAATTCACTCAAAAATGCTGCCAAACGCTTGCAAATGCTCCCCTGATAGTTTTGGCAGTCGAAACAGAAGGCTTTTTATCACAGGACAAGAAATCAGCCCTCAACAACTTTTGAAAAAATCTCTAAGCCCCGGGGTCACAATTTCAGCAAAAATCTGACTTTTGCCAATTCACTCAAAAATGCTGCCAATCGCTTGCAAATGCTCCCCTGAAAGTCTGGCAGTCGAAACAGAAGGCTTTTTATCACAGGACAAGAAATCAGCCCTCAACAACTTAAACGGCGGAAAAAGATTTTTTGGAAAAAATCCCTCAGCCCCGGGGTCACAATTTCAGCAAAAATCTGACTTTTGCCAATTCACTCAAAAATGCTGCCAAACGCTTGCAAATGGTCCCCTGAAAGGTTTGGCGGTCGAAACAGAAGGCTTTTTATCACAGGACAAGAAATCAGCCCTCAACAACTTAACCGGCGGAAAAAGATTTTTTGGAAAAAATCCCTAAGCCCCGGGGTCACAATTTCAGCAAAAATCTGACTTTCGGGAATTCAGTCAAATATGGTGCCGAACGGTTGCAAATGCTCCCCTGAAAGTTTTGGCAGTCGAAACAGAAGGCTTTTTATCACAGGACAAGAAATCAGCCCTCAACAACTTAACCGGCGGAAAAAGATTTTTTTGAAAAAATCCCTAAGCCCCGGGGTCACAATTTCAGCAAAAATCTGACTTTCGGGAATTCAGTCAAATATGGTGCCGAACGGTTGCAAATGCTCCCCTGAAAGTTTTGGCAGTCGAAACAGAAGGCTTTTTATCACAGGACAAGAAATCAGCCCTCAACAACTTAACCGGCGGAAAAAGATTTTTTTGAAAAAATCCCTAAGCCCCGGGGTCACAATTTCAGCAAAAATCTGACTTTCGGGAATTCACTCAAAAATGCTGCCAAACGCTTGCAAATGCTCCCCTGAAAGGTTTGGCAGTCGAAACAGAAGGCTTTTTATCACAGGACAAGAAATCAGCCCTCAACAACTTTTGAAAAAATCTCTAAGCCCCGGGGTCACAATTTCAGCAAAAATCTGACTTTTGCCAATTCACTCAAAAACGCTGCCAAACGCTTGCAAATGCTCCCCTGAAAGTTTTGGCAGTCAAAACAGAAGGCTTTTTGTCACAGGACAAGAAATCAGCCCTCAACAACTTTTGAAAAAATCTCTAAGCCCCGGGGTCACAATTTCAGCAAAAATCTCACTTTTGCCAATTCACTCAAAAATGCTGCCAAACGCTTGCAAATGCTCCCCTGAAAGTTTTGGCAGTCGAAACAGAAGGCTTTTTATCACAGGACAAGAAATCAGCCCTCAACAAGTTTTGAAAAAATCTCTAAGCCCCGGGGTCACAATTTCAGCAAAAATCTGACTTTTGCCAATTCACTCAAAAATGCTGCCAATCGCTTGCAAATGCTCCCCTGAAAGTCTGGCAGTCGAAACAGAAGGCTTTTTATCACAGGACAAGAAATCAGCCCTCAACAACTTAACCGGCGGAAAAAGATTTTTTGGAAAAAAACCCTAAGCCCCGGGGTCACAATTTCAGCAAAAATCTGACTTTTGCCAATTCACTCAAAAATGCTGCCAAACGCTTGCAAATGGTCCCCTGAAAGGTTTGGCGGTCGAAACAGAAGGCTTTTTATCACAGGACAAGAAATCAGCCCTCAACAACTTAACCGGCGGAAAAAGATTTTTTGGAAAAAATCCCTAAGCCCCGGGGTCAAAATTTCAGCAAAAATCTGACTTTCGGGAATTCAGTAAAATATGGTGCCGAACGGTTGCAAATGTTCCCCTGAAAGTTTTGGCAGTCGAAACAGAAGGCTTTTTATCACAGGACAAGAAATCAGCCCTCAACAACTTAACCGGCGGAAAAAGATTTTTTTGAAAAAATCCCTAAGCCCCGGGGTCACAATTTCAGCAAAAATCTGACTTTCGGGAATTCAGTCAAATATTGTGCCGAACGGTTGCAAATGCTCCCCTGAAAGTTTTGGCAGTCGAAACAGAAGGCTTTTTATCACAGGACAAGAAATCAGCCCTCAACAACTTAACCTGCGGAAAACGATGTTTTTGAAAAAATCCCTAAGCCCCGGGGTCACAATTTCAGCAAAAATCTGACTTTCGGGAATTCACTCAAAAATGCTGCCAAACGCTTGCAAATGCTCCCCTGAAAGGTTTGGCAGTCGAAACAGAAGGCTTTTTATCACAGGACAAGAAATCAGCCCTCAACAACTTTTGAAAAAATCTCTAAGCCCCGGGGTCACAATTTCAGCAAAAATCTCACTTTTGCCAATTCACTCAAAAATGCTGCCAAACGCTTGCAAATGCTCCCCTGAAAGTTTTGGCAGTCGAAACAGAAGGCTTTTTATCACAGGACAAGAAATCAGCCCTCAACAACTTTTGAAAAAATCTCTAAGCCCCGGGGTCACAATTTCAGCAAAAATCTGACTTTTGCCAATTCACTCAAAAATGCTGCCAATCGCTTGCAAATGCTCCCCTGAAAGTCTGGCAGTCGAAACAGAAGGCTTTTTATCACAGGACAAGAAATCAGCCCTCAACAACTTAACCGGCGGAAAAAGATTTTTTTGAAAAAATCCCTCAGCCCCGGGGTCACAATTTCAGCAAAAAACTGACTTTTGCCAATTCACTCAAAAACGCTGCCAAACGCTTGCAAATGCTCCCCTGAAAGTTTTGGCAGTCAAAACAGAAGGCTTTTTGTCACAGGACAAGAAATCAGCCCTCAACAACTTTTGAAAAAATCTCTAAGCCCCGGGGTCACAATTTCAGCAAAAATCTCACTTTTGCCAATTCACTCAAAAATGCTGCCAAACGCTTGCAAATGCTCCCCTGAAAGTTTTGGCAGTCGAAACAGAAGGCTTTTTATCACAGGACAAGAAATCAGCCCTCAACAAGTTTTGAAAAAATCTCTAAGCCCCGGGGTCACAATTTCAGCAAAAATCTGACTTTTGCCAATTCACTCAAAAATGCTGCCAATCGCTTGCAAATGCTCCCCTGAAAGTCTGGCAGTCGAAACAGAAGGCTTTTTATCACAGGACAAGAAATCAGCCCTCAACAACTTAACCGGCGGAAAAAGATTTTTTGGAAAAAAACCCTAAGCCCCGGGGTCACAATTTCAGCAAAAATCTCACTTTTGCCAATTCACTCAAAAATGCTGCCAAACGCTTGCAAATGCTCCCCTGAAAGTTTTGGCAGTCGAAACAGAAGGCTTTTTATCACAGGACAAGAAATCAGCCCTCAACAACTTTTGAAAAAATCTCTAAGCCCCGGGGTCACAATTTCAGCAAAAATCTGACTTTTGCCAATTCACTCAAAATGCTGCCAATCGCTTGCAAATGCTCCCCTGAAAGTCTGGCAGTCGAAACAGAAGGCTTTTTATCACAGGACAAGAAATCAGCCCTCAACAACTTAACCGGCGGAAAAAGATTTTTTGGAAAAAAACCCTAAGCCCTGGGGTCACAATTTCAGCAAAAATCTGACTTTCGGGAATTCAGTCAAATATGGTGCCGAACGGTTGCAAATGCTCCCCTGAAAGTTTTGGCAGTCGAAACAGAAGGCTTTTTATCACAGGACAAGAAATCAGCCCTCAACAACTTAACCGGCGGAAAAAGATTTTTTTGAAAAAATCCCTAAGCCCCGGGGTCACAATTTCAGCAAAAATCTGACTTTTGCCAATTCACTCAAAAACGCTGCCAAACGCTTGCAAATGCTCCCCTGAAAGTTTTGGCAGTTAAAACAGAAGGCTTTTTGTCACAGGACAAGAAATCAGCCCTCAACAACTTTTGAAAAAATCTCTAAGCCCCGGGGTCACAATTTCAGCAAAAATCTGACTTTTGCCAATTCACTCAAAAATGCTGCCAATCGCTTGCAAATGCTCCCCTGAAAGTCTGGCAGTCGAAACAGAAGGCTTTTTATCACAGGACAAGAAATCAGCCCTCAACAACTTAACCGGCGGAAAAAGATTTTTTGGAAAAAAACCCTAAGCCCTGGGGTCACAATTTCAGCAAAAATCTGACTTTCGGGAATTCAGTCAAATATGGTGCCGAACGGTTGCAAATGCTCCCCTGAAAGTTTTGGCAGTCGAAACAGAAGGCTTTTTATCACAGAACAAGAAATCAGCCCTCAACAACTTTTGAAAAAATCCCTAAGCCCTGGGGTCACAATTTCAGCAAAAATCTGACTATCGGGAATTCACTCAAAAATGCTGCCAAACGCTTGCAAATGCTCCCCTGAAAGGTTTGGCAGTCGAAACAGAAGGCTTTTTATCACAGGACAAGAAATCAGCCCTCCACAACTTAACCGGCGGAAAAAGATTTTTTTGAAAAAATCCCTAAGCCCCGGGGTCACAATTTCTGCAAAAATCTGACTTTCGGGAATTCAGTCAAATATGGTGCCGAACGGTTGCAAATGCTCCCCTGAAAGTTTTGGCAGTCGAAACAGAAGGCTTTTTATCACAGAACAAGAAATCAGCCCTCAACAACTTTTGAAAAAATCCCTAAGCCCCGGGGTCACAATTTCAGCAAAAATCTGACTTTCGGGAATTCACTCAAAAATGCTGCCAAACGCTTGCAAATGCTCCCCTGAAAGGTTTGGCAGTCGAAACAGAAGGCTTTTTATCACAGGACAAGAAATCAGCCCTCAACAACTTAACCGGCGGAAAAAGATTTTTTTGAAAAAATCCCTAAGCCCCGGGGTCACAATTTCAGCAAAAATCTGACTTTCGGGAATTCAGTCAAATATGGTGCCGAACGGTTGCAAATGCTCCCCTGAAAGTTTTGGCAGTCGAAACAGAAGGCTTTTTATCACAGAACAAGAAATCAGCCCTCAACAACTTTTGAAAAAATCCCTAAGCCCCGGGGTCACAATTTCAGCAAAAATCTGACTTTCGCGAATTCAGTCAAATATGGTGCCGAACGGTTGAAAATGTTCCCCTGAAAGTATTGGCAGTCGAAACAGAAGGCTTTTTATCACAGGACAAGAAATCAGCCCTCAACAACTTAACCGGCGGAAAAAGATTTTTTTGAAAAAATCCCTAAGCCCCGGGGTCACAATTTCAGCAAAAATCTGACTTTCGGGAATTCACTCAAAAATGCTGCCAAACGCTTGCAAATGCTCCCCTGAAAGGTTTGGCAGTCGAAACAGAAGGCTTTTTATCACAGGACAAGAAATCAGCCCTCAACAACTTAACCGGTGGAAAAAGATTTTTTTGAAAAAATCCCTAAGCCCCGGGGTCACAATTTCAGCAAAAATCTGACTTTCGGGAATTCACTCAAAAATGCTGCCAAACGCTTGCAAATGCTCCCCTGAAAGGTTTGGCAGTCGAAACAGAAGGCTTTTTATCACAGAACAAGAAATCAGCCCTCAACAACTTTTGAAAAAATCCCTAAGCCCCGGGGTCACAATTTCAGGAAAAATCTGACTTTTGCAAATTCACTCAAAAATGCTGCCAAACGCTTGCAAATGCTCCCCTGAAAGTTTTGGCAGTCGAAACAGAAGGCTTTTTATCACAGGACAAGAAATCAGCCCTCAACAAATTAACCAGCGGAAAAAGATTTTTTTGAAAAATCCCTAAGCCCCGGGGTCACAATTTCAGCAAAAATCTGACTTTCGGGAATTCACTCAAAAATGCTGCCAAACGCTTGCAAATGCTCCCCTGAAAGGTTTGGCAGTCGAAACAGAATGCTTTTTATCACAGGACAAGAAATCAGCCCTCAACAACTTAACCAGCGGAAAAAGATTTTTTTGAAAAAATCCCTAAGCCCCGCTGTCACAATTTCAGCAAAAATCTGACTTTCGGGAATTCACTCAAAAATGCTGCCAAACGCTTCCAAATGCTCCCCTGAAAGTTTTGGCAGTCGAAACAGAAGGCTTTTTATCACAGAACAAGAAATCAGCCCTCAACAACTTTTGAAAAAAATCCCTAAGCCCCGGGGTCACAATTTCAGCAAAAATCTGACTTTTGCCAATTCACTCAAAAATGCTGCCAATCGCTTGCAAATGCTCCCCTGAAAGTCTCGCAGTCAAAATAGAAGGCTTTTTATCACAGGACAAGAAATCAGCCCTCAACAACTTAACCGGCGGAAAAAGATTTTTTTGAAAAAATCCCTAAGCCCCGGGGTCACAATTTCAGCAAATTCTGACTTTCGGGAATTCACTCAAAAATGCTGCCAAACGCTTGCAAATGCTCCCCTGAAAGGTTTGGCAGTCGAAACAGAAGGCTTTTTATCACAGGACAAGAAATCAGCCCTCAACAACTTAACCGGTGGAAAAAGATTTTTTTGAAAAAATCCCTAAGCCCCGGGGTCACAATTTCAGCAAAAATCTGACTTTCGGGAATTCAGTCAAATATGGTGCCGAACGGTTGCAAATGCTCCCCTGAAAGTTTTGGCAGGCGAAACAGAAGGCTTTTTATCACAGAACAAGAAATCAGCCCTCAACAACTTTTGAAAAAATCCCTAAGCCCCGGGGTCAAAATTTCAGCAAAAATCTGACTTTCGCGAATTCAGTCAAATATGGTGCCGAACGGTTGCAAATGCTCCCCTGAAAGTTTTGGCAGTCGAAACAGAAGGCTTTTTATCACAGGACAAGAAATCAGCCCTCAACAACTTAACCGGCGGAAAAAGATTTTTTTGAAAAAATCCCTAAGCCCCGGGGTCACAATTTCAGCAAAAATCTGACTTTTGCCAATTCACTCAAAAATGCTGCCAATCGCTTGCAAATGCTCCCCTGAAAGTCTCGCAGTCGAAATAGAAGGCTTTTTATCACAGGACAATAAATCAGCCCTCAACAACTTAACCGGCGGAAAAAGATTTTTTGGAAAAAATCCCTAAGCCCCGGGGTCACAATTTCAGCAAAAATCTGACTTTTGCCAATTCACTCAAAAATGCTGCCAATCGCTTGCAAATGCTCCCCTGAAAGTCTCGCAGTCGAAATAGAAGGCTTTTTATCACAGGACAAGAAATCAGCCCTCAACAACTTAACCGGCGGAAAAAGATTTTTTTGAAAAAATCCCTAAGCCCTGGGGTCACAATTTCAGCAAAAATCTGACTTTCGGGAATTCACTCAAAAATGCTGCCAAACGCTTGCAAATGCTCCCCTGAAAGGTTTGGCAGTCGAAACAGAAGGCTTTTTATCACAGGACAAGAAAACAGCCCTCAACAACTTAACCGGTGGAAAAAGATTTTTTTGAAAAAATCCCTAAGCCCCGGGGTCACAATTTCAGCAAAAATCTGACTTTCGGGAATTCACTCAAAAATGCTGCCAAACGCTTGCAAATGCTCCCCTGAAAGGTTTGGCAGTCGAAACAGAATGCTTTTTATCACAGGACAAGAAATCAGCCCTCAACAACTTAACCAGCGGAAAAAGATTTTTTTGAAAAAATCCCTAAGCCCCGGGGTCACAATTTCAGCAAAAATCTGACTTTTGCCAATTCACTCAAAAATGCTGCCATTCGCTTGCAAATGCTCCCCTGAAAGTCTCGCAGTCGAAAAAGAAGGCTTTTTATCACAGGACAAGAAATCAGCCCTCAACAACTTAACCGGCGGAAAAAGATTTTTTTGAAAAAATCCCTAAGCCCCGGGGTCACAATTTCAGCAAAAATCTGACTTTCGGGAATTCACTCAAAAATGCTGCCAAACGCTTCCAAATGCTCCCCTGAAAGTTTTGGCAGTCGAAACAGAAGGTTTTTTATCACAGAACAAGAAATCAGCCCTCAACAACTTTTGAAAAAATCACAAAGCCCCGGGGTCACAATTTCAGCAAAAATCTGACTTTTGCCAATTCACTCAAAAATGCTGCCAATCGCTTGCAAATGCTCCCCTGAAAGTCTCGCAGTCGAAATAGAAGGCTTTTTATCACAGGACAAGAAATCAGCCCTCAACAACTTAACCGGCGGAAAAAGATTTTTTTGAAAAAATCCCTAAGCCCCGGGGTCACAATTTCAGCAAAAATCTGACTTTCGGGAATTCACTCAAAAATGCTGCCAAACGCTTGCAAATGCTCCCCTGAAAGGTTTGGCAGTCGAAATAGAAGGCTTTTTATCACAGGACAAGAAATCAGCCCTCAACAACTTAACCGGCGGAAAAAGATTTTTTGGAAAAAATCCCTAAGCCCCGGGGTCACAATTTCAGCAAAAATCTGACTTTCGGGAATTCAGTCAAATATGGTGCCGAACGCTTGCAAATGCGCCCCTGAAAGGTTTGGCAGTCGAAACAGAAGGCTTTTTATCACAGAACAAGAAATCAGCCCTCAACAACTTTTGAAAAAATCCCTAAGTCACAATTTCAGCAAAAATCTGACTTTTGCCAATTCACTCAAAAATGCTGCCAATCGCTTGCAAATGCTCCCCTGAAAGTCTCGCAGTCGAAATAGAAGGCTTTTTATCACAGGACAATAAATCAGCCCTCAACAACTTAACCGGCGGAAAAAGATTTTTTTGAAAAAATCCCTAAGCCCCGGGGTCGCAATTTCAGCAAAAATCTGACTTTCGGGAATTCACTCAAAAATGCTGCCAAACGCTTGCAAATGCTCCCCTGAAAGGTTTGGCAGTCGAAACAGAAGGCTTTTTATCACAGGACAAGAAATCAGCCCTCAACAACTTAACCGGTGGAAAAAGATTTTTTTGAAAAAATCCCTAAGCCCCGGGGTCACAATTTCAGCAAAAATCTGACTTTCGGGAATTCAGTCAAATATGGTGCCGAACGGTTGCAAATGCTCCCCTGAAAGTTTTGGCAGTCGAAACAGAAGGCTTTTTATCACAGAACAAGAAATCAGCCCTCAACAACTTTTGAAAAAATCCCTAAGCCCCGGGGTCACAATTTCAGCAAAAATCTGACTTTTGCCAATTCACTCAAAAATGCTGCCAATCGCTTGCAAATGCTCCCCTGAAAGTCTCGCAGTCGAAATAGAAGGCTTTTTATCACAGGACAAGAAATCAGCCCTCAACAACTTAACCGGCGGAAAAAGATTTTTTTGAAAAAATCCCTAAGCCCTGGGGTCACAATTTCAGCAAAAATCTGACTTTCGGGAATTCACTCAAAAATGCTGCCAAACGCTTGCAAATGCTCCCCTGAAAGGTTTGGCAGTCGAAACAGAAGGCTTTTTATCACAGGACAAGAAAACAGCCCTCAACAACTTAACCGGTGGAAAAAGATTTTTTTGAAAAAATCCCTAAGCCCCGGGGTCACAATTTCAGCAAAAATCTGACTTTCGGGAATTCACTCAAAAATGCTGCCAAACGCTTGCAAATGCTCCCCTGAAAGGTTTGGCAGTCGAAACAGAATGCTTTTTATCACAGGACAAGAAATCAGCCCTCAACAACTTTTGAAAAAATCCCTAAGCCCCGGGGTCACAATTTCAGCAAAAATCTGACTTTTGCCAATTCACTCAAAAATGCTGCCAAACGCTTGCAAATGCTCCCCTGAAAGTTTTGGCAGTCGAAACAGAAGGCTTTTTATCACAGGACAAGAAAACAGCCCTCAACAACTTAACTGGCGGAAAAAGATGTTTTTGAAAAAATCCCTAAGCCCCGGGGTCACAATTTCAGCAAAAATCTGACTTTCGGGAATTCAGTCAAATATGGTGCCGAACGGTTGCAAATGCTCCCCTGAAAGTTTTGGCAGTCGAAACAGAAGGCTTTTTATCACAGAACAAGAAATCAGCCCTCAACAACTTTTGAAAAAATCCCTAAGCCCCGGGGTCACAATTTCAGCAAAAATCTGACTTTTGCCAATTCACTCAAAAATGCTGCCAATCGCTTGCAAATGCTCCCCTGAAAGTCTCGCAGTCGAAATAGAAGGCTTTTTATCACAGGACAAGAAATCAGCCCTCAACAACTTAACCGGCGGAAAAAGATTTTTTTGAAAAAATCCCTAAGCCCTGGGGTCACAATTTCAGCAAAAATCTGACTTTCGGGAATTCACTCAAAAATGCTGCCAAACGCTTCCAAATGCTCCCCTGAAAGTTTTGGCAGTCGAAACAGAAGGCTTTTTATCACAGAACAAGAAATCAGCCCTCAACAACTTTTGAAAAAATCCCTAAGCCCCGGGGTCACAATTTCAGCAAAAATCTGACTTTTGCCAATTCACTCAAAAATGCTGCCAATCGCTTGCAAATGCTCCCCTGAAAGTCTCGCAGTCGAAATAGAAGGCTTTTTATCACAGGACAAGAAATCAGCCCTCAACAACTTAACCGGCGGAAAAAGATTTTTTTGAAAAAATCCCTAAGCCCCGGGGTCACAATTTCAGCAAAAATCTGACTTTCGGGAATTCACTCAAAAATGCTGCCAAACGCTTGCAAATGCTCCCCTGAAAGGTTTGGCAGTCGAAACAGAAGGCTTTTTATCACAGGACAAGAAATCAGCCCTCAACAACTTAACCAGCGGAAAAAGATTTTTTTGAAAAAATCCCTAAGCCCCGGGGTCACAATTTCAGCAAAAATCTGACTTTCGGGAATTCACTCAAAAATGCTGCCAAACGCTTCCAAATTCTCCCCTGAAAGTTTTGACAGTCGAAACAGAAGGCTTTTTATCACAGAACAAGAAATCAGCCCTCAACAACTTTTGAAAAAATCCCTAAGCCCCGGGGTCACAATTTCAGCAAAAATCTGACTTTTGCCAATTCACTCAAAAATGCTGCCAATCGCTTGCAAATGCTCCCCTGAAAGTCTCGCCGTCGAAATAGAAGGCTTTTTATCACAGGACAATAAATCAGCCCTCAACAACTTAACCGGCGGAAAAAGATTTTTTTGAAAAAATCCCTAAGCCCCGGGGTCACAATTTCAGCAAAAATCTGACTTTCGGGAATTCACTCAAAAATGCTGCCAAACGCTTCCAAATGCTCCCCTGAAAGTTTTGGCAGTCGAAACAGAAGGCTTTTTATCACAGAACAAGAAATCAGCCCTCAACAACTTTTGAAAAAAATCCCTAAGCCCCGGGGTCACAATTTCAGCAAAAATCTGACTTTTGCCAATTCACTCAAAAATGCTGCCAAACGCTTGCAAATGCTCCCCTGAAAGGTTTGGCAGTCGAAATAGAAGGCTTTTTATCACAGGACAAGAAATCAGCCCTCAACAACTTAACCGGCGGAAAAAGATTTTTTGGAAAAAATCCCTAAGCCCCGGGGTCACAATTTCAGCAAAAATCTGACTTTTGCCAATTCACTCAAAAATGCTGCCAATCGCTTGCAAATGCTCCCCTGAAAGTCTCGCAGTCGAAATAGAAGGCTTTTTATCACAGGACAATAAATCAGCCCTCAACAACTTAACCGGCGGAAAAAGATTTTTTTCAAAAAATCCCTAAGCCCCGGGGTCACAATTTCAGCAAAAATCTGACTTTCGGGAATTCACTCAAAAATGCTGCCAAACGCTTCCAAATGCTCCCCTGAAAGTTTTGGCAGTCGAAACAGAAGGCTTTTTATCACAGAACAAGAAATCAGCCCTCAACAACTTTTGAAAAAATCCCTAAGCCCCGGGGTCACAATTTCAGCAAAAATCTGACTTTTGCCAATTCACTCAAAAATGCTGCCAAACGCTTGCAAATGCTCCCCTGAAAGGTTTGGCAGTCGAAATAGAAGGCTTTTTATCACAGGACAAGAAATCAGCCCTCAACAACTTAACCGGCGGAAAAAGATTTTTTGGAAAAAATCCCTAAGCCCCGGGGTCACAATTTCAGCAAAAATCTGACTTTCGGGAATTCACTCAAAAATGCTGCCAAACGCTTGCAAATGCTCCCCTGAAAGGTTTGGCAGTCGAAACAGAAGGCTTTTTATCACAGGACAAGAAATCAGCCCTCAACAACTTAACCAGCGGAAAAAGATTTTTTTGAAAAAATCCCTAAGCCCCGGGGTCACAATTTCAGCAAAAATCTGACTTTCGGGAATTCACTCAAAAATGCTGCCAAACGCTTCCAAATGCTCCCCTGAAAGTTTTGGCAGTCGAAACAGAAGGCTTTTTATCACAGAACAAGAAATCAGCCCTCAACAACTTTTGAAAAAATCCCTAAGCCCCGGGGTCACAATTTCAGCAAAAATCTGACTTTTGCCAATTCACTCAAAAATGCTGCCAATCGCTTGCAAATGCTCCCCTGAAAGTCTCGCAGTCGAAATAGAAGGCTTTTTATCACAGGACAATAAATCAGCCCTCAACAACTTAACCGGCGGAAAAAGATTTTTTTGAAAAAATCCCTAAGCCCCGGGGTCACAATTTCAGCAAAAATCTGACTTTCGGGAATTCACTCAAAAATGCTGCCAAACGCTTGCAAATGCTCCCCTGAAAGTTTTGGCAGTCGAAACAGAAGGCTTTTTATCACAGAACAAGAAATCAGCCCTCAACAACTTTTGAAAAAATCCCTAAGCCCCGGGGTCACAATTTCAGCAAAAATCTGACTTTTGCCAATTCACTCAAAAATGCTGCCAATCGCTTGCAAATGCTCCCCTGAAAGGTTTGGCAGTCGAAACAGAAGGCTTTTTATCACAGGACAAGAAAACAGCCCTCAACAACTTAACCGGTGGAAAAAGATTTTTTTGAAAAAATCCCTAAGCCCCGGGGTCACAATTTCAGCAAAAATCTGACTTTCGGGAATTCACTCAAAAATGCTGCCAAACGCTTGCAAATGCTCCCCTGAAAGGTTTGGCAGTCGAAACAGAATGCTTTTTATCACAGGACAAGAAATCAGCCCTCAACAACTTAACCAGCGGAAAAAGATTTTTTTGAAAAAATCCCTAAGCCCCGGGGTCACAATTTCAGTAAAAATCTGACTTTCGGGAATTCACTCAAAAATGCTGCCAAACGCTTCCAAATGCTCCCCTGAAAGTTTTGGCAGTCGAAACAGAAGGCTTTTTATCACAGAACAAGAAATCAGCCCTCAACAACTTTTGAAAAAATCACAAAGCCCAGGGGTCACAATTTCAGCAAAAATCTGACTTTTGCCAATTCATTCAAAAATGCTGCCAATCGCTTGCAAATGCTCCCCTGAAAGTCTCGCAGTCGAAATAGAAGGCTTTTTATCACAGGACAAGAAATCAGCCCTCAACAACTTAACCGGCGGAAAAAGATTTTTTTGAAAAAATCCCTAAGCCCCGGGGTCACAATTTCAGCAAAAATCTGACTTTCGGGAATTCACTCAAAAATGCTGCCAAACGCTTGCAAATGCTCCCCTGAAAGGTTTGGCAGTCGAAACAGAAGGCTTTTTATCACAGGACAAGAAATCAGCCCTCAACAACTTAACCGGTGGAAAAAGATTTTTTTGAAAAAATCCCTAAGCCCCGGGGTCACAATTTCAGCAAAAATCTGACTTTCGGGAATTCACTCAAAAATGCTGCCAAACGCTTGCAAATGCTCCCCTGAAAGGTTTGGCAGTCGAAACAGAAGGCTTTTTATCACAGGACAAGAAATCAGCCCTCAACAACTTAACCAGCGGAAAAAGATTTTTTTGAAAAAATCCCTAAGCCCCGGGGTCACAATTTCAGCAAAAATCTGACTTTCGGGAATTCACTCAAAAATGCTGCCAAACGCTTCCAAATGCTCCCCTGAAAGTTTTGGCAGTCGAAACAGAAGGCTTTTTATCACAGAACAAGAAATCAGCCCTCAACAACTTTTGAAAAAATCCCTAAGCCCCGGGGTCACAATTTCAGCAAAAATCTGACTTTTGCCAATTCACTCAAAAATGCTGCCAATCGCTTGCAAATGCTCCCCTGAAAGTCTCGCAGTCGAAATAGAAGGCTTTTTATCACAGGACAATAAATCAGCCCTCAACAACTTAACCGGCGGAAAAAGATTTTTTTGAAAAAATCCCTAAGCCCCGGGGTCACAATTTCAGCAAAAATCTGACTTTCGGGAATTCACTCAAAAATGCTGCCAAACGCTTGCAAATGCTCCCCTGAAAGTTTTGGCAGTCGAAACAGAAGGCTTTTTATCACAGGACAAGAAATCAGCCCTCAACAACTTAACCGGTGGAAAAAGATTTTTTTGAAAAAATCCCTAAGCCCCGGGGTCACAATTTCAGCAGAAATCTGACTTTCGGGAATTCAGTCAAATATGGTGCCGAACGGTTGCAAATGCTCCCCTGAAAGTTTTGGCAGTCGAAACAGAAGGCTTTTTATCACAGAACAAGAAATCAGCCCTCAACAACTTTTGAAAAAAATCCCTAAGCCCCGGGGTCACAATTTCAGCAAAAATCTGACTTTCGCGAATTCAGTCAAATATGGTGCCGAACGGTTGCAAATGCTCCCCTGAAAGTTTTGGCAGTCGAAACAGAAGGCTTTTTATCACAGGACAAGAAAACAGCCCTCAACAACTTAACCGGCGGAAAAAGATTTTTTTGAAAAAATCCCTAAGCCCCGGGGTCACAATTTCAGCAAAAATCTGACTTTCGGGAATTCAGTCAAATATGGTGCCGAACGGTTGCAAATGCTCCCCTGAAAGTTTTGGCAGTCGAAACAGAAGGCTTTTTATCACAGAACAAGAAATCATCCCTCAACAACTTTTGAAAAAATCCCTAAGCCCCGGGGTCACAATTTCAGCAAAAATCTGACTTTCGGGAATTCACTCAAAAATGCTGCCAAACGCTTGCAAATGCTCCCCTGAAAGGTTTGGCAGTCGAAACAGAAGGCTTTTTATCACAGGACAAGAAATCAGCCCTCAACAACTTAACCAGCGGAAAAAGATTTTTTTGAAAAAATCCCTAAGCCCCGGGGTCACAATTTCAGCAAAAATCTGACTTTCGGGAATTCACTCAAAAATGCTGCCAAACGCTTCCAAATGCTCCCCTGAAAGTTTTGGCAGTCGAAACAGAAGGCTTTTTATCACAGAACAAGAAATCAGCCCTCAACAACTTTTGAAAAAATCCCTAAGCCCCGCGGTCACAATTTCAGCAAAAATCTGACTTTTGCCAATTCACTCAAAAATGCTGCCAATCGCTTGCAAATGCTCCCCTGAAAGTCTCGCAGTCGAAATAGAAGGCTTTTTATCACAGGACAATAAATCAGCCCTCAACAACTTAACCGGCGGAAAAAGATTTTTTTGAAAAAATCCCTAAGCCCCGGGGTCACAATTTCAGCAAAAATCTGACTTTCGGGAATTCACTCAAAAATGCTGCCAAACGCTTGCAAATGCTCCCCTGAAAGGTTTGGCAGTCGAAACAGAAGGCTTTTTATCACAGGACAAGAAATCAGCCCTCAACAACTTAACCGGTGGAAAAAGATTTTTTTGAAAAAATCCCTAAGCCCTGGGGTCACAATTTCAGCAAAAATCTGACTTTCGGGAATTCACTCAAAAATGCTGCCAAACGCTTCCAAATGCTCCCCTGAAAGTTTTGGCAGTCGAAACAGAAGGCTTTTTATCACAGAACAAGAAATCAGCCCTCAACAACTTTTGAAAAAATCCCTAAGCCCCGGGGTCACAATTTCAGCAAAAATCTGACTTTTGCCAATTCACTCAAAAATGCTGCCAATCGCTTGCAAATGCTCCCCTGAAAGTTTTGGCAGTCGAAATAGAAGGCTTTTTATCACAGGACAAGAAATCAGCCCTCAACAACTTAACCGGCGGAAAAAGATTTTTTTGAAAAAATCCCTAAGCCCCGGGGTCACAATTTCAGCAAAAATCTGACTTTCGGGAATTCACTCAAAAATGCTGCCAAACGCTTGCAAATGCTCCCCTGAAAGGTTTGGCAGTCGAAACAGAAGGCTTTTTATCACAGGACAAGAAATCAGCCCTCAACAACTTAACCAGCGGAAAAAGATTTTTTTGAAAAAATCCCTAAGCCCCGGGCTCACAATTTCAGCAAAAATCTGACTTTCGGGAATTCACTCAAAAATGCTGCCAAACGCTTGCAAATGCTCCCCTGAAAGGTTTGGCAGTCGAAACAGAAGGCTTTTTATCACAGGACAAGAAATCAGCCCTCAACAACTTAACCGGTGGAAAAAGATTTTTTTGAAAAAATCCCTAAGCCCCGGGGTCACAATTTCAGCAAAAATCTGACTTTCGGGAATTCAGTCAAATATGGTGCCGAACGGTTGCAAATGCTCCCCTGAAAGTTTTGGCAGTCGAAACAGAAGGCTTTTTATCGCAGAACAAGAAATCAGCCCTCAACAACTTTTGAAAAAATCCCTAAGCCCCGGGGTCACAATTTCAGCAAAAATCTGACTTTTGCCAATTCACTCAAAAATGCTGCCAATCGCTTGCAAATGCTCCCCTGAAAGTCTCGCAGTCGAAATAGAAGGCTTTTTATCACAGGACAAGAAATCAGCCCTCAACAACTTAACCGGCGGAAAAAGATTTTTTTGAAAAAATCCCTAAGCCCCGGGGTCACAATTTCAGCAAAAATCTGACTTTCGGGAATTCACTCAAAAATGCTGCCAAACGCTTGCAAATGCTCCCCTGAAAGGTTTGGCAGTCGAAACAGAAGGCTTTTTATCACAGGACAAGAAATCAGCCCTCAACAACTTAACCGGTGGAAAAAGATTTTTTTGAAAAAATCCCTAAGCCCCGGGGTCACAATTTCAGCAAAAATCTGACTTTCGGGAATTCAGTCAAATATGGTGCCGAACGGTTGCAAATGCTCCCCTGAAAGTTTTGGCAGTCGAAACAGAAGGCTTTTTATCACAGAACAAGAAATCAGCCCTCAACAACTTTTGAAAAAATCCCTAAGCCCCGGGGTCACAATTTCAGCAAAAATCTGACTTTCGCGAATTCAGTCAAATATGGTGCCGAACGGTTGCAAATGCTCCCCTGAAAGTTTTGGCAGTCGAAACAGAAGGCTTTTTATCACAGGACAAGAAAACAGCCCTCAACAACTTAACCGGCGGAAAAAGATTTTTTTGAAAAAATCCCTAAGCCCCGGGGTCACAATTTCAGCAAAAATCTGACTTTCGGGAATTCACTCAAAAATGCTGCCAAACGCTTGCAAATGCTCCCCTGAAAGGTTTGGCAGTCGAAACAGAAGGCTTTTTATCACAGGACAAGAAAACAGCCCTCAACAACTTAACCGGTGGAAAAAGATTTTTTTGAAAAAATCCCTAAGCCCCGGGGTCACAATTTCAGCAAAAATCTGACTTTCGGGAATTCACTCAAAAATGCTGCCAAACGCTTGCAAATGCTCCCCTGAAAGGTTTGGCAGTCGAAACAGAATGCTTTTTATCACAGGACAAGAAATCAGCCCTCAACAACTTAACCAGCGGAAAAAGATTTTTTTGAAAAAATCCCTAAGCCCCGGGGTCACAATTTCAGTAAAAATCTGACTTTCGGGAATTCACTCAAAAATGCTGCCAAACGCTTCCAAATGCTCCCCTGAAAGTTTTGGCAGTCGAAACAGAAGGCTTTTTATCACAGAACAAGAAATCAGCCCTCAACAACTTTTGAAAAAATCACAAAGCCCAGGGGTCACAATTTCAGCAAAAATCTGACTTTTGCCAATTCATTCAAAAATGCTGCCAATCGCTTGCAAATGCTCCCCTGAAAGTCTCGCAGTCGAAATAGAAGGCTTTTTATCACAGGACAAGAAATCAGCCCTCAACAACTTAACCGGCGGAAAAAGATTTTTTTGAAAAAATCCCTAAGCCCCGGGGTCACAATTTCAGCAAAAATCTGACTTTCGGGAATTCACTCAAAAATGCTGCCAAACGCTTGCAAATGCTCCCCTGAAAGGTTTGGCAGTCGAAACAGAAGGCTTTTTATCACAGGACAAGAAATCAGCCCTCAACAACTTAACCGGTGGAAAAAGATTTTTTTGAAAAAATCCCTAAGCCCCGGGGTCACAATTTCAGCAAAAATCTGACTTTCGGGAATTCACTCAAAAATGCTGCCAAACGCTTGCAAATGCTCCCCTGAAAGGTTTGGCAGTCGAAACAGAAGGCTTTTTATCACAGGACAAGAAATCAGCCCTCAACAACTTAACCAGCGGAAAAAGATTTTTTTGAAAAAATCCCTAAGCCCCGGGGTCACAATTTCAGCAAAAATCTGACTTTCGGGAATTCACTCAAAAATGCTGCCAAACGCTTCCAAATGCTCCCCTGAAAGTTTTGGCAGTCGAAACAGAAGGCTTTTTATCACAGAACAAGAAATCAGCCCTCAACAACTTTTGAAAAAATCCCTAAGCCCCGGGGTCACAATTTCAGCAAAAATCTGACTTTTGCCAATTCACTCAAAAATGCTGCCAATCGCTTGCAAATGCTCCCCTGAAAGTCTCGCAGTCGAAATAGAAGGCTTTTTATCACAGGACAATAAATCAGCCCTCAACAACTTAACCGGCGGAAAAAGATTTTTTTGAAAAAATCCCTAAGCCCCGGGGTCACAATTTCAGCAAAAATCTGACTTTCGGGAATTCACTCAAAAATGCTGCCAAACGCTTGCAAATGCTCCCCTGAAAGTTTTGGCAGTCGAAACAGAAGGCTTTTTATCACAGGACAAGAAATCAGCCCTCAACAACTTAACCGGTGGAAAAAGATTTTTTTGAAAAAATCCCTAAGCCCCGGGGTCACAATTTCAGCAGAAATCTGACTTTCGGGAATTCAGTCAAATATGGTGCCGAACGGTTGCAAATGCTCCCCTGAAAGTTTTGGCAGTCGAAACAGAAGGCTTTTTATCACAGAACAAGAAATCAGCCCTCAACAACTTTTGAAAAAAATCCCTAAGCCCCGGGGTCACAATTTCAGCAAAAATCTGACTTTCGCGAATTCAGTCAAATATGGTGCCGAACGGTTGCAAATGCTCCCCTGAAAGTTTTGGCAGTCGAAACAGAAGGCTTTTTATCACAGGACAAGAAAACAGCCCTCAACAACTTAACCGGCGGAAAAAGATTTTTTTGAAAAAATCCCTAA
The DNA here is from genome assembly GCF_964252035.2 of Podarcis erhardii. NCBI lineage: Eukaryota > Metazoa > Chordata > Lepidosauria > Squamata > Lacertidae > Podarcis > Podarcis erhardii. Next base: position 22,499 of record NW_028292876.1, on the reverse strand, counting down.
GCCCCGGGGTCACAATTTCAGCAAAAATCTGACTTTCGGGAATTCAGTCAAATATGGTGCCGAACGGTTGCAAATGCTCCCCTGAAAGTTTTGGCAGTCGAAACAGAAGGCTTTTTATCACAGAACAAGAAATCATCCCTCAACAACTTTTGAAAAAATCCCTAAGCCCCGGGGTCACAATTTCAGCAAAAATCTGACTTTCGGGAATTCACTCAAAAATGCTGCCAAACGCTTGCAAATGCTCCCCTGAAAGGTTTGGCAGTCGAAACAGAAGGCTTTTTATCACAGGACAAGAAATCAGCCCTCAACAACTTAACCAGCGGAAAAAGATTTTTTTGAAAAAATCCCTAAGCCCCGGGGTCACAATTTCAGCAAAAATCTGACTTTCGGGAATTCACTCAAAAATGCTGCCAAACGCTTCCAAATGCTCCCCTGAAAGTTTTGGCAGTCGAAACAGAAGGCTTTTTATCACAGAACAAGAAATCAGCCCTCAACAACTTTTGAAAAAATCCCTAAGCCCCGCGGTCACAATTTCAGCAAAAATCTGACTTTTGCCAATTCACTCAAAAATGCTGCCAATCGCTTGCAAATGCTCCCCTGAAAGTCTCGCAGTCGAAATAGAAGGCTTTTTATCACAGGACAATAAATCAGCCCTCAACAACTTAACCGGCGGAAAAAGATTTTTTTGAAAAAATCCCTAAGCCCCGGGGTCACAATTTCAGCAAAAATCTGACTTTCGGGAATTCACTCAAAAATGCTGCCAAACGCTTGCAAATGCTCCCCTGAAAGGTTTGGCAGTCGAAACAGAAGGCTTTTTATCACAGGACAAGAAATCAGCCCTCAACAACTTAACCGGTGGAAAAAGATTTTTTTGAAAAAATCCCTAAGCCCTGGGGTCACAATTTCAGCAAAAATCTGACTTTCGGGAATTCACTCAAAAATGCTGCCAAACGCTTCCAAATGCTCCCCTGAAAGTTTTGGCAGTCGAAACAGAAGGCTTTTTATCACAGAACAAGAAATCAGCCCTCAACAACTTTTGAAAAAATCCCTAAGCCCCGGGGTCACAATTTCAGCAAAAATCTGACTTTTGCCAATTCACTCAAAAATGCTGCCAATCGCTTGCAAATGCTCCCCTGAAAGTTTTGGCAGTCGAAATAGAAGGCTTTTTATCACAGGACAAGAAATCAGCCCTCAACAACTTAACCGGCGGAAAAAGATTTTTTTGAAAAAATCCCTAAGCCCCGGGGTCACAATTTCAGCAAAAATCTGACTTTCGGGAATTCACTCAAAAATGCTGCCAAACGCTTGCAAATGCTCCCCTGAAAGGTTTGGCAGTCGAAACAGAAGGCTTTTTATCACAGGACAAGAAATCAGCCCTCAACAACTTAACCAGCGGAAAAAGATTTTTTTGAAAAAATCCCTAAGCCCCGGGCTCACAATTTCAGCAAAAATCTGACTTTCGGGAATTCACTCAAAAATGCTGCCAAACGCTTGCAAATGCTCCCCTGAAAGGTTTGGCAGTCGAAACAGAAGGCTTTTTATCACAGGACAAGAAATCAGCCCTCAACAACTTAACCGGTGGAAAAAGATTTTTTTGAAAAAATCCCTAAGCCCCGGGGTCACAATTTCAGCAAAAATCTGACTTTCGGGAATTCAGTCAAATATGGTGCCGAACGGTTGCAAATGCTCCCCTGAAAGTTTTGGCAGTCGAAACAGAAGGCTTTTTATCGCAGAACAAGAAATCAGCCCTCAACAACTTTTGAAAAAATCCCTAAGCCCCGGGGTCACAATTTCAGCAAAAATCTGACTTTTGCCAATTCACTCAAAAATGCTGCCAATCGCTTGCAAATGCTCCCCTGAAAGTCTCGCAGTCGAAATAGAAGGCTTTTTATCACAGGACAAGAAATCAGCCCTCAACAACTTAACCGGCGGAAAAAGATTTTTTTGAAAAAATCCCTAAGCCCCGGGGTCACAATTTCAGCAAAAATCTGACTTTCGGGAATTCACTCAAAAATGCTGCCAAACGCTTGCAAATGCTCCCCTGAAAGGTTTGGCAGTCGAAACAGAAGGCTTTTTATCACAGGACAAGAAAACAGCCCTCAACAACTTAACCAGTGGAAAAAGATTTTTTTGAAAAAATCCCTAAGCCCCGGGGTCACAATTTCAGCAAAAATCTGACTTTCGGGAATTCACTCAAAAATGCTGCCAATCGCTTCCAAATGCTCCCCTGAAAGTTTTGGCAGTCGAAACAGAAGGCTTTTTATCACAGAACAAGAAATCAGCCCTCAACAACTTTTGAAAAAATCCCTAAGCCCCGGGGTCACAATTTCAGCAAAAATCTGACTTTTGCCAATTCACTCAAAAATGCTGCCAATCGCTTGCAAATGCTCCCCTGAAAGTCTCGCAGTCGAAATAGAAGGCTTTTTATCACAGGACAATAAATCAGCCCTCAACAACTTAACCGGCGGAAAAAGATTTTTTTGAAAAAATCCCTAAGCCCCGGGGTCACAATTTCAGCAAAAATCTGACTTTCGGGAATTCACTCAAAAATGCTGCCAAACGCTTGCAAATGCTCCCCTGAAAGGTTTGGCAGTCGAAACAGAAGGCTTTTTATCACAGGACAAGAAATCAGCCCTCAACAACTTAACCGGTGGAAAAAGATTTTTTTGAAAAAATCCCTAAGCCCCGGGGTCACAATTTCAGCAAAAATCTGACTTTCGGGAATTCAGTCAAATATGGTGCCGAACGGTTGCAAATGCTCCCCTGAAAGTTTTGGCAGTCGAAACAGAAGGCTTTTTATCACAGAACAAGAAATCAGCCCTCAACAACTTTTGAAAAAATCCCTAAGCCCCGGGGTCACAATTTCAGCAAAAATCTGACTTTCGCGAATTCAGTCAAATATGGTGCCGAACGGTTGCAAATGCTCCCCTGAAAGTTTTGGCAGTCGAAACAGAAGGCTTTTTATCACAGGACAAGAAAACAGCCCTCAACAACTTAACCGGCGGAAAAAGATTTTTTTGAAAAAATCCCTAAGCCCCGGGGTCACAATTTCAGCAAAAATCTGACTTTCGGGAATTCACTCAAAAATGCTGCCAAACGCTTGCAAATGCTCCCCTGAAAGGTTTGGCAGTCGAAACAGAAGGCTTTTTATCACAGGACAAGAAAACAGCCCTCAACAACTTAACCGGTGGAAAAAGATTTTTTTGAAAAAATCCCTAAGCCCCGGGGTCACAATTTCAGCAAAAATCTGACTTTCGGGAATTCACTCAAAAATGCTGCCAAACGCTTGCAAATGCTCCCCTGAAAGGTTTGGCAGTCGAAACAGAAGGCTTTTTATCACAGGACAAGAAAACAGCCCTCAACAACTTAACCGGCGGAAAAAGATTTTTTTGAAAAAATCCCTAAGCCCCGGGGTCACAATTTCAGCAAAAATCTGACTTTCGGGAATTCACTCAAAAATGCTGCCAAACGCTTGCAAATGCTCCCCTGAAAGGTTTGGCAGTCGAAACAGAAGGCTTTTTATCACAGGACAAGAAATCAGCCCTCAACAACTTAACCGGTGGAAAAAGATTTTTTTGAAAAAATCCCTAAGCCCTGGGGTCACAATTTCAGCAAAAATCTGACTTTCGGGAATTCACTCAAAAATGCTGCCAAACGCTTCCAAATGCTCCCCTGAAAGTTTTGGCAGTCGAAACAGAAGGCTTTTTATCACAGAACAAGAAATCAGCCCTCAACAACTTTTGAAAAAATCCCTAAGCCCCGGGGTCACAATTTCAGCAAAAATCTGACTTTTGCCAATTCACTCAAAAATGCTGCCAATCGCTTGCAAATGCTCCCCTGAAAGTTTTGGCAGTCGAAATAGAAGGCTTTTTATCACAGGACAAGAAATCAGCCCTCAACAACTTAACCGGCGGAAAAAGATTTTTTTGAAAAAATCCCTAAGCCCCGGGGTCACAATTTCAGCAAAAATCTGACTTTCGGGAATTCACTCAAAAATGCTGCCAAACGCTTGCAAATGCTCCCCTGAAAGGTTTGGCAGTCGAAACAGAAGGCTTTTTATCACAGGACAAGAAATCAGCCCTCAACAACTTAACCAGCGGAAAAAGATTTTTTTGAAAAAATCCCTAAGCCCCGGGGTCACAATTTCAGCAAAAATCTGACTTTCGGGAATTCAGTCAAATATGGTGCCGAACGGTTGCAAATGCTCCCCTGAAAGTTTTGGCAGTCGAAACAGAAGGCTTTTTATCACAGAACAAGAAATCAGCCCTCAACAACTTTTGAAAAAATCCCTAAGCCCCGGGGTCACAATTTCAGCAAAAATCTGACTTTCGCGAATTCAGTCAAATATGGTGCCGAACGGTTGCAAATGCTCCCCTGAAAGTTTTGGCAGTCGAAACAGAAGGCTTTTTATCACAGGACAAGAAAACAGCCCTCAACAACTTAACCGGCGGAAAAAGATTTTTTTGAAAAAATCCCTAAGCCCCGGGGTCACAATTTCAGCAAAAATCTGACTTTCGGGAATTCACTCAAAAATGCTGCCAAACGCTTGCAAATGCTCCCCTGAAAGGTTTGGCAGTCGAAACAGAAGGCTTTTTATCACAGGACAAGAAAACAGCCCTCAACAACTTAACCGGTGGAAAAAGATTTTTTTGAAAAAATCCCTAAGCCCCGGGGTCACAATTTCAGCAAAAATCTGACTTTCGGGAATTCACTCAAAAATGCTGCCAAACGCTTGCAAATGCTCCCCTGAAAGGTTTGGCAGTCGAAACAGAAGGCTTTTTATCACAGGACAAGAAAACAGCCCTCAACAACTTAACCGGCGGAAAAAGATTTTTTTGAAAAAATCCCTAAGCCCCGGGGTCACAATTTCAGCAAAAATCTGACTTTCGGGAATTCACTCAAAAATGCTGCCAAACGCTTGCAAATGCTCCCCTGAAAGGTTTGGCAGTCGAAACAGAAGGCTTTTTATCACAGGACAAGAAATCAGCCCTCAACAACTTAACCGGTGGAAAAAGATTTTTTTGAAAAAATCCCTAAGCCCTGGGGTCACAATTTCAGCAAAAATCTGACTTTCGGGAATTCACTCAAAAATGCTGCCAAACGCTTCCAAATGCTCCCCTGAAAGTTTTGGCAGTCGAAACAGAAGGCTTTTTATCACAGAACAAGAAATCAGCCCTCAACAACTTTTGAAAAAATCCCTAAGCCCCGGGGTCACAATTTCAGCAAAAATCTGACTTTTGCCAATTCACTCAAAAATGCTGCCAATCGCTTGCAAATGCTCCCCTGAAAGTTTTGGCAGTCGAAATAGAAGGCTTTTTATCACAGGACAAGAAATCAGCCCTCAACAACTTAACCGGCGGAAAAAGATTTTTTTGAAAAAATCCCTAAGCCCCGGGGTCACAATTTCAGCAAAAATCTGACTTTCGGGAATTCACTCAAAAATGCTGCCAAACGCTTGCAAATGCTCCCCTGAAAGGTTTGGCAGTCGAAACAGAAGGCTTTTTATCACAGGACAAGAAATCAGCCCTCAACAACTTAACCAGCGGAAAAAGATTTTTTTGAAAAAATCCCTAAGCCCCGGGGTCACAATTTCAGCAAAAATCTGACTTTCGGGAATTCAGTCAAATATGGTGCCGAACGGTTGCAAATGCTCCCCTGAAAGTTTTGGCAGTCGAAACAGAAGGCTTTTTATCGCAGAACAAGAAATCAGCCCTCAACAACTTTTGAAAAAATCCCTAAGCCCCGGGGTCACAATTTCAGCAAAAATCTGACTTTTGCCAATTCACTCAAAAATGCTGCCAATCGCTTGCAAATGCTCCCCTGAAAGTCTCGCAGTCGAAATAGAAGGCTTTTTATCACAGGACAAGAAATCAGCCCTCAACAACTTAACCGGCGGAAAAAGATTTTTTTGAAAAAATCCCTAAGCCCTGGGGTCACAATTTGAGCAAAAATCTGACTTTCGGGAATTCACTCAAAAATGCTGCCAAACGCTTGCAAATGCTCCCCTGAAAGGTTTGGCAGTCGAAACAGAAGGCTTTTTATCACAGGACAAGAAAACAGCCCTCAACAACTTAACCGGTGGAAAAAGATTTTTTTGAAAAAATCCCTAAGCCCCGGGGTCACAATTTCAGCAAAAATCTGACTTTCGGGAATTCACTCAAAAATGCTGCCAATCGCTTCCAAATGCTCCCCTGAAAGTTTTGGCAGTCGAAACAGAAGGCTTTTTATCACAGAACAAGAAATCAGCCCTCAACAACTTTTGAAAAAATCCCTAAGCCCCGGGGTCACAATTTCAGCAAAAATCTGACTTTTGCCAATTCACTCAAAAATGCTGCCAATCGCTTGCAAATGCTCCCCTGAAAGTCTCGCAGTCGAAATAGAAGGCTTTTTATCACAGGACAATAAATCAGCCCTCAACAACTTAACCGGCGGAAAAAGATTTTTTTGAAAAAATCCCTAAGCCCCGGGGTCACAATTTCAGCAAAAATCTGACTTTCGGGAATTCACTCAAAAATGCTGCCAAACGCTTGCAAATGCTCCCCTGAAAGGTTTGGCAGTCGAAACAGAAGGCTTTTTATCACAGGACAAGAAATCAGCCCTCAACAACTTAACCGGTGGAAAAAGATTTTTTTGAAAAAATCCCTAAGCCCCGGGGTCACAATTTCAGCAAAAATCTGACTTTCGGGAATTCAGTCAAATATGGTGCCGAACGGTTGCAAATGCTCCCCTGAAAGTTTTGGCAGTCGAAACAGAAGGCTTTTTATCACAGAACAAGAAATCAGCCCTCAACAACTTTTGAAAAAATCCCTAAGCCCCGGGGTCACAATTTCAGCAAAAATCTGACTTTCGCGAATTCAGTCAAATATGGTGCCGAACGGTTGCAAATGCTCCCCTGAAAGTTTTGGCAGTCGAAACAGAAGGCTTTTTATCACAGGACAAGAAAACAGCCCTCAACAACTTAACCGGCGGAAAAAGATTTTTTTGAAAAAATCCCTAAGCCCCGGGGTCACAATTTCAGCAAAAATCTGACTTTCGGGAATTCACTCAAAAATGCTGCCAAACGCTTGCAAATGCTCCCCTGAAAGGTTTGGCAGTCGAAACAGAAGGCTTTTTATCACAGGACAAGAAAACAGCCCTCAACAACTTAACCGGTGGAAAAAGATTTTTTTGAAAAAATCCCTAAGCCCCGGGGTCACAATTTCAGCAAAAATCTGACTTTCGGGAATTCACTCAAAAATGCTGCCAAACGCTTGCAAATGCTCCCCTGAAAGGTTTGGCAGTCGAAACAGAATGCTTTTTATCACAGGACAAGAAATCAGCCCTCAACAACTTAACCGGTGGAAAAAGATTTTTTTGAAAAAATCCCTAAGCCCTGGGGTCACAATTTCAGCAAAAATCTGACTTTCGGGAATTCACTCAAAAATGCTGCCAAACGCTTCCAAATGCTCCCCTGAAAGTTTTGGCAGTCGAAACAGAAGGCTTTTTATCACAGAACAAGAAATCAGCCCTCAACAACTTTTGAAAAAATCCCTAAGCCCCGGGGTCACAATTTCAGCAAAAATCTGACTTTTGCCAATTCACTCAAAAATGCTGCCAATCGATTGCAAATGCTCCCCTGAAAGTTTTGGCAGTCGAAATAGAAGGCTTTTTATCACAGGACAAGAAATCAGCCCTCAACAACTTAACCGGCGGAAAAAGATTTTTTTGAAAAAATCCCTAAGCCCCGGGGTCACAATTTCAGCAAAAATCTGACTTTCGGGAATTCACTCAAAAATGCTGCCAAACGCTTGCAAATGCTCCCCTGAAAGGTTTGGCAGTCGAAACAGAAGGCTTTTTATCACAGGACAAGAAATCAGCCCTCAACAACTTAACCAGCGGAAAAAGATTTTTTTGAAAAAATCCCTAAGCCCCGGGCTCACAATTTCAGCAAAAATCTGACTTTCGGGAATTCACTCAAAAATGCTGCCAAACGCTTGCAAATGCTCCCCTGAAAGTTTTGGCAGTCGAAACAGAAGGCTTTTTATCACAGAACAAGAAATCAGCCCTCAACAACTTTTGAAAAAATCCCTAAGCCCCGGGGTCACAATTTCAGCAAAAATCTGACTTTTGCCAATTCACTCAAAAATGCTGCCAATCGCTTGCAAATGCTCCCCTGAAAGTCTCGCAGTCGAAATAGAAGGCTTTTTATCACAGGACAATAAATCAGCCCTCAACAACTTAACCGGCGGAAAAAGATTTTTTTGAAAAAATCCCTAAGCCCCGGGGTCACAATTTCAGCAAAAATCTGACTTTCGGGAATTCACTCAAAAATGCTGCCAAACGCTTGCAAATGCTCCCCTGAAAGGTTTGGCAGTCGAAACAGAAGGCTTTTTATCACAGGACAAGAAATCAGCCCTCAACAACTTAACCGGTGGAAAAAGATTTTTTTGAAAAAATCCCTAAGCCCTGGGGTCACAATTTCAGCAAAAATCTGACTTTCGGGAATTCACTCAAAAATGCTGCCAAACGCTTCCAAATGCTCCCCTGAAAGTTTTGGCAGTCGAAACAGAAGGCTTTTTATCACAGAACAAGAAATCAGCCCTCAACAACTTTTGAAAAAATCCCTAAGCCCCGGGGTCACAATTTCAGCAAAAATCTGACTTTTGCCAATTCACTCAAAAATGCTGCCAATCGCTTGCAAATGCTCCCCTGAAAGTTTTGGCAGTCGAAATAGAAGGCTTTTTATCACAGGACAAGAAATCAGCCCTCAACAACTTAACCGGCGGAAAAAGATTTTTTTGAAAAAATCCCTAAGCCCCGGGGTCACAATTTCAGCAAAAATCTGACTTTCGGGAATTCACTCAAAAATGCTGCCAAACGCTTGCAAATGCTCCCCTGAAAGGTTTGGCAGTCGAAACAGAAGGCTTTTTATCACAGGACAAGAAATCAGCCCTCAACAACTTAACCAGCGGAAAAAGATTTTTTTGAAAAAATCCCTAAGCCCCGGGCTCACAATTTCAGCAAAAATCTGACTTTCGGGAATTCACTCAAAAATGCTGCCAAACGCTTGCAAATGCTCCCCTGAAAGTTTTGGCAGTCGAAACAGAAGGCTTTTTATCACAGAACAAGAAATCAGCCCTCAACAACTTTTGAAAAAATCCCTAAGCCCCGGGGTCACAATTTCAGCAAAAATCTGACTTTTGCCAATTCACTCAAAAATGCTGCCAATCGCTTGCAAATGCTCCCCTGAAAGTCTCGCAGTCGAAATAGAAGGCTTTTTATCACAGGACAATAAATCAGCCCTCAACAACTTAACCGGCGGAAAAAGATTTTTTTGAAAAAATCCCTAAGCCCCGGGGTCACAATTTCAGCAAAAATCTGACTTTCGGGAATTCACTCAAAAATGCTGCCAAACGCTTGCAAATGCTCCCCTGAAAGGTTTGGCAGTCGAAACAGAAGGCTTTTTATCACAGGACAAGAAATCAGCCCTCAACAACTTAACCGGTGGAAAAAGATTTTTTTGAAAAAATCCCTAAGCCCTGGGGTCACAATTTCAGCAAAAATCTGACTTTCGGGAATTCACTCAAAAATGCTGCCAAACGCTTCCAAATGCTCCCCTGAAAGTTTTGGCAGTCGAAACAGAAGGCTTTTTATCACAGAACAAGAAATCAGCCCTCAACAACTTTTGAAAAAATCCCTAAGCCCCGGGGTCACAATTTCAGCAAAAATCTGACTTTTGCCAATTCACTCAAAAATGCTGCCAATCGCTTGCAAATGCTCCCCTGAAAGTTTTGGCAGTCGAAATAGAAGGCTTTTTATCACAGGACAAGAAATCAGCCCTCAACAACTTAACCGGCGGAAAAAGATTTTTTTGAAAAAATCCCTAAGCCCCGGGGTCACAATTTCAGCAAAAATCTGACTTTCGGGAATTCACTCAAAAATGCTGCCAAACGCTTCCAAATGCTCCCCTGAAAGTTTTGGCAGTCGAAACAGAAGGCTTTTTATCGCAGAACAAGAAATCAGCCCTCAACAACTTTTGAAAAAATCCCTAAGCCCCGGGGTCACAATTTCAGCAAAAATCTGACTTTTGCCAATTCACTCAAAAATGCTGCCAATCGCTTGCAAATGCTCCCCTGAAAGTCTCGCAGTCGAAATAGAAGGCTTTTTATCACAGGACAAGAAATCAGCCCTCAACAACTTAACCGGCGGAAAAAGATTTTTTTGAAAAAATCCCTAAGCCCTGGGGTCACAATTTGAGCAAAAATCTGACTTTCGGGAATTCACTCAAAAATGCTGCCAAACGCTTGCAAATGCTCCCCTGAAAGGTTTGGCAGTCGAAACAGAAGGCTTTTTATCACAGGACAAGAAAACAGCCCTCAACAACTTAACCGGTGGAAAAAGATTTTTTTGAAAAAATCCCTAAGCCCCGGGGTCACAATTTCAGCAAAAATCTGACTTTCGGGAATTCACTCAAAAATGCTGCCAATCGCTTCCAAATGCTCCCCTGAAAGTTTTGGCAGTCGAAACAGAAGGCTTTTTATCACAGAACAAGAAATCAGCCCTCAACAACTTTTGTTTATATATATGCAATGAACAGGACAATTTGACATCATTTTTACATATATATGTATAAATACATATATGTATATAGAAGAAATGTAACTGGATTCGAGCACCTTGCCTTCGGCGTGCATTTCGCGGTTATAATGCTGCTTGATAGCAGGCAAACTTCAGCAGTGGGTTGCGTCATACAATGCCACAGGAAACATTTGTTTCAAAGTAAACGCATCTCTCTGTACTTTCTATTGTCTGTGTGCGATTCTCACTCTTTATTCATCTCTTTAGCCCTAGTCTCTATCTACATTTTTCTATACGTACATATATTATGTGCATCAGCAAACTGGGTGCTAGTGCATTATTCGTAAAAGTAGAAAAGATGCAAACGTGTGATTTTGCAGATCAATCTCTTATGCAGCATGTAGTTCATCATATAAACGCGTTTGATGTGTTTCTGCCTTCAGTTCTCAGCATGGAGGATCTAACATCTAGCAATTTTTCCGATGCGTTGGCTTGCGCTACAATGAAAATGGTAAACGCAGCAAAGTGTTTCAAGATATCATTCAGATAAGAGCGAGTGGACTGGCTGCGCAAACATATACGAAAATGATGCGTTCATTCGTCATGCTGTTCACATTATGTAGCACACTTGGTTTGGCTCAGCAACCTCGAATAACATGCATTTTTCGACTTTTCAAAAGCTTCTTGATGGCTGAAAAATTTAGCAAACTAGTTGCTGACATTAGCAACCATTTGAATCCAAGTATACTTGTTTAGTTCGAAAGAACCGCGGACATGAGAAAAATTACAGGAGTATACACATTTTTGTGCATCTTTTGTTTGTCTGTTCAACTGTTCTTCTTTACGGACATATATATTGAGGTACGAACATGAGTGAACGCGTGCATATGTTGCAGTTGCAGTCATATGAGTGTATTTGGGCCGAAGTTGCCATGCCGTACAGCGAGCCACTTGTGCTTTGGAAGGCCATGCAATACTTCGCACATTAGCGTATATATATATATATATATATATATATATATATATATACAGGTATATATGTGTATGTATGTGTGTATAATTGCATGAAGGCTGTGGACTGTTCGCGGAGTCGCAGCAGCAGGTAATATTTTTGATATTGTGATTCTTTAGACACGAATTCTGGTGTTTCAGAGAAATACAGACTCTTTACTTTTCAGGCAGCTTGTTAGAGAATTGCGTTCTTTTACTCAACTTAAATTTACATTGGTGGATTAATATGAGCTGAATGTCAGAACGCGGTTAGGTACGCATGTATGTGTAACGTGATCTATTTGTTTTGTGTGTGCAGCTCCTGCGAACGCATAATTGTATCTAAATCGAACGTCCTTTTATGAATACATATATATATATATATATATATATATATATATATATATATGTGTATATATATTTCCGAGAATATACTTGTTAGAAATTACATTTTCTGATATGCAGCAGTCCCACCAGCATTTTACGTCTCCGTATAGGCAAATAAGGCGTTTAAAGGCGTGCTCTGTCGCAGGTGGTGGATTTAGGGGACCTAAAAAAGAACGTTTGGCTGGTATACCCAGGCGTCTCTGGATGGATTGGCAGTCCTCACTATGATGATTTGATGACTTCCGCAGAATCTAACGGACGTAAGTCTTGTATATATATGAACCTTTTCACATGTGTAAGCATGTATGAACATGCGCAACAACTGAGTAAAACTACTAGAAAATAAGAAGTCAATTTGCATGTCTAAGTCTTTATTAGTATACCTGAATATCTGAATGTAAAGTGTTTAAAATTGCATTTTAGTAATTTACGTAATGTATCGAAGTTCACAAAGAACTTATATATATATATATATATATATATATATATATACGTATAAAGAATATTTGCCCTGTGCCATTGTGATGAGTGGTGGCAGGCAAAGATATTATACAGTAACATATATACGTATATATACATGTATATATAGATATATATATATATATATATCTAAATATATATAGATATATATATATTTAAGATATATATATATATATATATATATATTTGATGTGATAGTGTGACACACCAAATTCTGTATGAAACATTCGTACGTAGAATATTGGTTTATGTAACTTCACCACAATTGAATTTTTGAGCTACATATATAAGTTGGTGTATCATTCGAGAAGATGTCGCTAGACGCTGTTCACAGAGATAGAAAGAAAAGGCGCTACACGTAAATGAATATTTTTAACTGGGCAGCATATAGGTAAACGCCTAGTTGAACAAATTCTTGCTAATAAGCGGAACGGGTTGTTTGAGTGTTCCAAGACATCATGTGGTGTAGGATGTAGCTTTTCAGAAGTGCCAAGCAAGATTGAAATCTTGTAATTGAAAAAAAGGGTTGTTTGCTAGCCCTCTTGACTCAACTGAGAGAAAGACACATTATTACGAAGGCAAGAATTTCACTAAAAAATTTTCAAACTAAAGAGTAATGATAGTCGTAAATGTTTGAGAGACTTACAGAGAAAGAATAACGTACCGACTATGGGATTTCAGTAGCCGCACCTTCTGCATATCGATTTTGCTGGAGACCACATCTGCATAGAATCTGTGTAAGCTTTCCAGTATATTAGCAAGTACTTTCAAGGTAGGCTGTAAGATATAAACAGTAATATGTTCATTTGCAGGTGAGAAGGGAAAATTATAATGAAAAGTCTTGTTTGAAAGTGCAAACGGGGTCTATTGCATTGATGTATGACATGAGAGAAATCAAAAGACGGAGGTGCAAAAGCTTTTGAAAAAGCATGAGAATATAATAATGGAAACAGAGACTGCTGCCGAGATATATATATATATATATATATATATATATATATATATATATATATATATATTTGATTATAATACATACGTAGACTGTTTCTCATGCAGGCAAAACAGCGTGTATAGAGCTTCTGGTAATTTGAAGAACTAGTGTAATACCCGCAAGTGCTTTACATGCGTCAAACCAAAGAAAGATTTCAATTCTATATTCCAGCACACCATTGAAGCCCATGCATGACATGCGTAATATTATCACATGAAAGGCTGTCAGCAAGGATCAGATACGGCAGAAGCAATGCAGGAGTAGATAAGACTCAAAATAGTAGCTGTGGTAGCGAGCAACGGCCAGGGAAGCAAATACAAATACATCTACAGATTGTGTTAGTATGGGTGGATATATATGTCCTTCTGCATTAGACTTTCTAAAAGCTTGAAGTTACGTGTACTGCCTCACTTGATAAAGAGTCAGAAATGAATTTGCAAATCGTGCAGCAGTTTTTTAGCGCTTATGACGTAACTTATAAAGGTGAAATACATATCTATTTGTTAAAATGACTAGTCGGCAATTTGAACACGCATGAAGAGGAGAACACAGACATTTGCATTACTAATAGGTTCATTTGATTACGCGGTTGATCAAAAATATCATACAGAAAGCTGTACTTCAGTGGATTGAATACCATCTGATGTTCACCTGCTGCACTGATTCCTCGTAGATTTACCGGTTGAGCGGTAAGGACGTCTGTGTGAAGTTATATATGTGGTCTTCCTGAAGCTAGCGTACAGTAAAAAGTATCTTCTACGTACTCGTGAACGTATGAATCCTCAAGTACGAATGAGACCGCGTGGATGACACGGTATGCCCTCTGCCACTTACACAACGCAGCATCAATTTGTTTGCTGTTCAGCGTGAAATAGGGCTCTATATACTCGAGTATTAGATGAAAACCTGACGACTATGCATACAGAATACTTTGTGTAACATTGTATGATAGTCAGAAAAACCTCTACTGTACTTCATCACCCGCCAGTGAAAATTCATCTTTTAGCGCTTGCGTAAACCTTCCGCTTTAAGCTTCTATTCACGTGAAGCTGTACAATTTGGACTGCCTGTGGTCGGTGCTTCAGCAGCAGAGCGGTCAATGCTTTGGACTGACGAAGAGATTGAGGCAGCAGCTGTAACGCACATGAGGCTGCTGCCGACAGGTTATCGCGAAGCAGCCACCGACAAAAGGAAGGACGAAGAATTGTAGACACAGAAGCCATATCTTGTATGACAAATCAATGGAAGTACTTTGTTCTTTCAAAGCGGAATGGTGGAAAAATATGTCTACAACTCAAAGAATGATTATAAAATGAAGATCATAAATTACCGTAAAAAAAGGTTTTGTAGTTGCTATAATTTACTTTTGAACTGAGATGTTGGGGCTTTTCGAATAGAGCTAGTAACTACTTTCGCAAACACTGCCCCAAAGCACGTAGTAAGACGTCTGCATTTAGCTGATGTATACATCATCAGCTCATCATCTGATTTTTTTTTGACAATTAATGTCATAAGGTGGTCAAATCCTATGTAGATGCGCTTGATGACCAAATACTGCCTCCTCACCGCCGTATGCTTCGATACATATTGTGATTTTCTCACAAATAAGCGAAAGAGACACGACCTTCGAAGCGCGGTTGAAGCAAGACAAGAGATATTGCAGAGGATGAGAGTGGTGTTAATTCAGCGGTGCTTGTCACTACTATATACATATATGCAGATGAATCTGTGCATATTTTTCTGTGTATATGCAAATTGCTTGGGGCAGCTTCGCAAATTTTTTCAATTTGCGAAAGTTTTCGTCGTTTGCTTTCTTCAAAAAACATTTTGGAAAGTATGTGCCAGCGTTTTCAAGTCTTCATGAACCAATCATTCTTGTCAACTGAGTCATTAATATGCGTGCTTTCCAAATTCTGGTGATTCTTTCAGGTGGTTTAGATCATCTCCTGGTAGGTCATTGAGAAGTGATATCAAAATATGAAGAAACAGAGGTTGCTTCTCGCCTGTGTGGACTAGCATATAAAACGAATATATATATATATATATATATATATATATATATATATATTTAAGTATAAGCATTTGAATTTTGACATATAGCTATTATATTAATCCATACAGATATGACACACGCATGCTCAGTGTACCAGATGTCAAACTGGAAAGCATCCTCATTCAAACTCAAGTTTGTACTAGTAGTCGACTTCTGCGTTACAGTATACAGCACAAAACTTGTTATTGAAGATCTCATCCCGTATTGGAAGCCAGGATCATAGCTATATACCAGTATGCATAGGGTCTGGAGGAGTACGTTATAGTATTGTGTTCGGAGAGGGTGGGTATATATACACTGTGTATAGACAGACGCATATACCTCAGATAAATAGATACATGTACATATGTATATATATGTAAATATATATATATATATATATATATATATACACATAAAATCGACAAGTATTTGATTGTTTTCGTGGGAGAAACTTAATTTTGCGTGAACTTGCTCAATATGTAGTCTGGGAAGCACATGGTGCTCGTTCTCGCCGAGGCAAGCAACTGGTAAAAGCCGTGCATATGTGCAGCCAGCTGATCAGTCTATTATACCATATTACATTCGTATATACACGCGTTCGAATAACATATGTATCTGCCCGCTGTCTCGCTTATTCGGTCGGGGCTGCCGGGCTGCTTTTTTTCACCAGTGTGTGCTCCCACAAGATGTTGCTGTCTTTCGCAGGTCTCAAATGCAAACCAAAACCATTCTTCTCAGTCTTGCAGTTACTTGATATTTTGCGTATACTATACACTTTTTAGCTGCGTCGTGATTTTTGACCGAAACTGCGGCGGACACTAGAGGGGCAGCGCCACACACCCATGCCGTCACAGCGCGAGATGTGCATGCATGAAAATCAGAAAAAAAATATTAGCAACTACACAAACATTTGCAGCAGCTAGAGCTGCAATAGCACTGCCGGATGTGCAACAACTGCAGCCCGAACGTCTTCACCCGCCACTCATGCAGTTATAAAAAAACCAGAAGTTTTGTAGCGAGAATGTGATTAACATCGCACCAACAGTAGCGCGGTGCAGCTGTTGTCGCCATTGCTTCTAAGAAAAACTTTGTTGCCGTGGCTGCTTTTTCATAATAGAAGTTTGTTGTTGTTTTTCGTCAGTAGAATTATGCTGCTGCTGTCGCTGCTGCCAGGGATCAATAGCAGCATTGATGCCACAATGTCGCTCATAGCGGATAGTTAGAAGTTGTGCTAAATAATGCTTTGTTTGCTTATACGTATTCATGTTGAACTCTGTACTGTACGCTCTCTTCAGCAGCTCTAGGCGCGCTAGCGCCTGTCGAGTTAAAAGAATGTCCTGCAGACAGAAAAACAAAATGCTTCAACACTTGCTGGATCCGAAGATATATTGTGAAAATATTTATCTTCGTACGCAAACAAAGGTTATGCGAAGCTTGAAATGCGGCTATGCATAAGGCGTTCAGCACATTTGGATTTTTACCCTTGTACATCTATCGCTTGATAGAAGGATGAAAGATATATCGGAATTTTTGCCCTTGAAAATCTAACGCTTGATAGAAGGAAGAAAGGTATATCGGAATTTTTACCCTTGAAATTCTAACGCTTGATAGAAGGATGAAAGATATATCGGATTTTTCGCAAGACATAGGTGTCGCTACGCCAAGGCGTGAAGCACGAACTTTAGTTGTTTCTCGTGACAGACAGACCGTACTGGGAATTTGGCAACGTAGCAATTTGTAGCTTCAATTTGACAAGCAAAAAATAGTGACTTTGTCGTTGCAAATCTCAAGAATTCCAGAAGTACATGAGAGATGTATAGTGATATACACACTTGTTGGCTGACGACCAATTTTGTGAAATACCTGATAAATGAAAAAAAAATTGGTGCAAACATTTATTTTTACTCAGAAGAATTCATTTGAATTCTCTGCTGTAAAGGTGTTGCAGGCTATCACGTAGTGGTGCAAAAAATTCTTGAATTTTAGGGATAGAAGCAGAGCTGTACAATGCTTGCTGCTATATAATAAAACAGTGTTTTACCGAAGTGAATAAGATGTTTAACTCAGCGACATAGTATAAGGTATATGTCGGTCTTTTAAAATCAGGCGCGTTTAATAAAAGATCAGATTGTAGTAACCGATATAAACATGATTCCGTAAGTGCGGAGATGCACGATAATGTGTACTGCTAACTTCGGCTTCAAACGACATCGTCTTTCACAATCACTACAATGTAATAATATAAACTGAATAATTGCTAGTTTGCTATGCTTCACCCATTCACAGATTTGTAGATCTGCACATATACACGCTATGTTTCATCTCTTCGGACTGCTGCAATCTGCCCACCCAACATACATATATATATATATATATATATACATCCACTTACACGCTCACATACACACACCCCAAGCGTTCTACATGTGGAAATTTATCTGTATATGGGTCTTTGCGTACTTAATAATTGGACAGGTGACATCAAGAATGCAAGACAGATACGTAAAAGCCATATGATACAGGTATCCAATACGCTAGTACCAAAGGTGTATACCATATCTGCCAGATGTCTGTAAATTTAACTCACACGTTCAATTTCTGGAGTGGACATAGCACGAATAGCCTTGCCTTTGACTATATTCATCCGCAAACCAGCAACATTTGCTCGCAAAGCTGCCGTTTTTTCCGCTCTCCGCAGCTGCTGCCATAGCGTTGTTTGTTGACTTTGGCAAAGTCGCGACCACGCATCCACACTTTTACGCTTAAACCTGATAAATAAGAATGAGGATGGTAAGTTTTGGCTAGCCAGCTCAGCAGATTTATAACTGCACGGATATAGGGAAGAGAGTCTGTCGTAGACTGTGCGTTTCGAAGTAACCGTAAGATTTCTTGCAGTGTTTACGAAGAGGGATGCAATCAGGTAGTTGGTTATATCTCTGTCAGCGCTTTGATGATGCGCATAACAAGAGCTGATGTTGCTGCTCAGGGACAGAGCGTCATTACAGGCACTGAGAGGGACCACGCAAAAATGGACATACGAAGTAGGCGCATGTGTATCAGCACGGCACTTCGCTATGAATAACGTCCATTGAATGCTCTGGAAGAAAACCGGAATTAGAAAGAGAAAAAACCGAATTATTTCCGTAAAAAAACGGACTTTCATAAAACATGGAAGTTTGCACATTGGGGGGAGAGCAACTGACGTATGGCCCTTAGTTTGTGGACCTCTTTGCATGACAACCTGTGTGTGAATGGTGAAAAAGCGCGTTCGTGATTGTCTTCGAAAATGCTTTCCTGGAGAAAATGCAGTTTTTCCACTTCCCGGAACGGCTTATCAATCTCATTCACAACGGGGTGTACCACATTTTTAACATAATTACGCTCCTAAAAGTACATTGAGTAAATGAGCCAAACCATCTTTCACGCCGTGCTACAGTGTCTATACTCTGCGAGACAAATATCATCTTTAACAATATTATGTTCAATCTCTTTTTCTTTACTTATACATCGCATTTACTTGGGTGCAAGATGAAGAAGGTAGGAAATCGTCTTCATCAGTGTAGAGACACCAGGTTTGTTATTCTCTTGTGTTATACAAAATGTGAAGTCATAAAAATAAAAAACCTTGGGCTCTGCAGTGAGATACTAGTATTGTGGAATCGCAAATCTTTATCAATAGGAACGTGTGACGCTGGTGTACCTTGCTTCTTACTACGATGAAAGGAGGCAGCGTGCGCTGACACGCTTGAGAAGCAGAGGGCCAGCGCAGTCACGTTTCATGTATTTGAAAAGTCCGAAAATGATAGCTTGCGCGTGCAAGCATTGATGTATAAGGTATATATAGAGGTCTACACTGGTTGATTAGTCGATACGGTTGATGCCATGCACTCTGACGTATGTGTATTATCTCCGCCCGCCTGTCGAGATAGCTGTACCAGATCGCAATGACATACCGTGCGTGTAATACTCACAATGTATCGATCCCGAATTTGAGAGAGTCATCCGTAAACTCATTTCAACAAAGATTGCATCAATACCTTGTCAGCTCATAGAAAAAAATGTTCATTTTGGACGTTTGTCGAGCTCTGCACATAGGTATGAGCGGTTTCAGAGACGGTCGCGTAAAATTTCTATTACCACGTTTAGAGTTGTACATATCTACACACACTCGCACCATACAATTTGCGTCATCCTTGAATTGCCACGGTTGAGCATTTCAGTAGGCCAACACCAGTTTAGCCGTGATAAGAAAAAAAACAGCGTACATTTAGCATTTGCTAATTTCTTCTTTCCTCGTTCGTCTACGATGCAGTTTAATCTGCACATCAATGTTGCAGGGGTTGCATGCATGCAATTCCATGTGCTGATTATGTACGATGTTCCCTGGAAACTATGAGAGAGTGTAAATTTGATTCATGCGTCACGACTGTCATTGTACTTTGGCGTAACACACAAACTCTACTGGTGTTCGCAGTCTGCTGCTATACATCCTGTCATTTTCAGCAGACGTAGCGGTAATCTTTTATTTACGTTGCCTAGTTTTCCATAAAAATAAAGATATAATCCTTTTATCTTCACTTTACGTTGTCCACTGTTCTATAACCATTCGGATTTCGATCATACGACCACTATTACTCCACAGTAACTCGGATTCGTGATAATCCCACCACTGATGAGAAAAAATCCTCTCTACTGCACCGGTATCGAGTCAGAAACGAATCCTGATATTTGTCTTCATATTGCTTACAAACAGGTGTAGGGGCACATCAAACATAATTAAGATATATGTATGCAAGCGAATGTGTCCTCCAGTCAAGGTACGTAAAAAATGCACATACGTAAAATGAAAAAGGCCACAAATCAGAAGTGGACTACATAGTTTACGCTTTGTCTGAGTAAAATATTAGATGCTCCGGCGACTTCCTCAATATCACATGATTTACTAGGTTCGACAAATCAGACCTTACAGTATTTTTGAAGCGACAATAATTTCAGATTCTTATCGCTTTGAACTAGTCCTAGCCGGATTTGACAACATATGATCTGTCTTTATCGATTCATATTTTATATATTTATACATACATTTTTTTATTTTTTTTATTCTAAGAAACGGCTCGCAGCGATATACTGAGCTATCGACAATGCGCATCAGGACAGATTCACCTCGAGCAGAGCGTAACGGTTTGTTTTGCCAATAAGATATCTCTGGTGTGCAGTCATATTCATGCGTCTTACTGACACATACATGCGAATAGTAAGCAAATTTCCAAAGGGCACTTTACACATCCATTGTAATATTCATGAAATAAGCGTCACAATCTGTTCTTGCTTGGCTTGATCTGGCGTACACATGATTGTAAAATTTACAAATAGTTTGCTAGGTTTCAAAAAAGTGGTCTAATAACTATGTTCGCTGAAAATGCTATTGCTTTCAGCATTGCATGATTGGATTCAACGACTTGTGTTTAACTACGCTGAAACACGTTTTAGCAAGCTTGCAAGTCGCGACGGACTCCCACTTTTCGTATAAGACTTTTATACTTTCGTCTTCAAGGATTTCGCATTTCGCAAGACTGCCTTGTGTGATGATAACTTTTTCAAACACTGTGCGAAATTATGGAGCGTTTTCTGTTGCGTTATTATAAAGCAGAGTTCAGTTGAGGGCAAAATTTTTCTGAATTGAAAACAGTTATGAGACCCGTTGATTACTATACAGCTGAACGTTAGAATAGCAATACGTGCATGAAAACTTTGCATACGACCTCATAAAACCTGTGTAAGTGCTCTCGCCATTTTTGATATGCAGAATGAGGTTATAACAGGATGCTTGCAAACAGAGCAGTGTTTCTACTAAGCTGAAATTCCGATTAGGTATAACACGTTCGGTTCGGTGGAATCTATACGCAGTACATTGAAACGTTTGCAAACTAGCAAATGGACTTCCTATCATAGGATGGAGAGCTCAATAGGATGCTATTAAAGTATTAACAAACTAGCAAGATTGTTGTGACTACCATTTTGCAGCGCAGCGTTGGTTCTCAGGGAAGTGTAGTTCGACGCAAATATAACGGCGCCTACAATAGAGGAGGCTGCCAAGCAATGAAGTCGAGTTTTTTGCCAGTCCATTGCCTTCCTTCCCTTTGTTTCTTCCACTTGGTGAAAACATGCAACAGACCTTATTCCATGTCGAGGTACTTTCTGCTATGGAGGTGCTACAAAATAAAAGTCATTTTGTTCAAGCTTCTATGGATCTGTGTCAGGAAAGTGCTTTTGGACTCCACACTCTGAAAATCTCTCAATATAACTTATGTGACAATAGAGGTGAACCACTTTTGTCTCTGATTCAACGTTACAGTGTTCCATACTTCACCTCACTCTACATCTAATGATCTAGTCAAGGTATAGAAACTGCTTTTGCTGTGTTTCGCAAATGAATTCAATGTTGACAAATAACAGTATTTTGTCGTTGTCAAAGCCGCTGCCCCACTGCCCTGACAACAGCTCAAATGACTGTAAAAACCTGCACAGTGGTCGAATCATAAAGTCAGTCTGCTCAATATTTGTACCAAACGCCCGCGGATGAAAACGTAGTATAGTCTTTCAGTTTGACAGACTCACAGAATCTGTGACACTATACGAAAACAATACGTTGTGGATATGAGCTTCTGAGAACGTTAAAAAAAAGTATAAGAGAAGGGCGCACTGGCTACAAGCATTTCAATAAAATTTCTGAATCGTGCATTTGGCTAGTGACTTCGCGCGTCTGTATCAGGTTTACCTATTACATATGCCTCCCGCTTGAATATTGGTGTGATGTATTCCATAGCCATTCAGTTGGCAACTGTCGCGATTGTTTCTGAAATTCGGTGCCCCTAGTAACTGAATGCTGATACCTTTTACGGAAGGTAGATTTTGATCGCCGGAATAGTCGAGCACGTACATGGCTTTCTCGTAGTAAGCCCTCCGCACCGTATAAGAGTACGTATATTTATATATTTAGATATACATATATATATATATATATATCTATATATATACATACACGCAGACACATAGAGA